>NC_133381.1:35262963-35290463 GCF_049309525.1 Garra rufa | reverse complement strand
ATATATATCTCAATGTTACCATTATTATTTTTTTCTGCAAAAAAAAAAACAGCAATATAGGTGAGTCACTACTTTTTGTGAAAATCATTCATTTGTGTTTTGAAACAGAAAGTCTCGCTTCATTGTTTTATGAAGTATTTCTCATGAAACCAAACCCGCTTTATCACTACCTTATTATTTTTGAGACGTTTTCAGCTGGATGCCCTAGAGTTAACAGTCTTTTGTCTGTGTTTCTGCTTGTTACCATTTGTAAACATCATGCTACGTTAACCGTTTTGTGTCAGGGTGTGAGATAATGGCATTAAATAATTACAGGAAATAAATCTTAGGGACGTTTCCCTATGAAACACCCCCCAAAAGTCCCCATCTTGTCTGAGTCACCTTTATACAAACTCATACAAAGATAAAAAAAAAAAAAAGGGGATTTCTCACAACAACTACTTGAAACATAATAAATAAAATCTTGAAGATCTTGTTCGCTCGCTGCATCCTGAATATCAGGTGTAAGCCAAAGACAGGCCTTGACTTGTGCCAGGCCTCATCACTAAAAGTCACACACAGTTTATACGCACCTCGAGTTCTGTCTAGCTCTGACTGAGAGTGTCTGGCTTTGAATTGATACTGGACATCTCTGGTCGCTCTTTGCCACCCGGGTGAGCGCACTGGCCGTAACCCTTCACTCAGGCACACTGAGCTCTGCTCACTGCCAGATTCACACCAACAGTCCCATTAGCCGGAGACAGATGACACTGCTCAAACCAAAAATGAGGCAGAATAGCTTCGCTCTCACATTACTATGTTACCGTGATGTTATTACTTTTATTTGAAGAATAATGGCTATTTATATAATATTTTTTATTACATACCCTCACAACCCCCTATAAGCACTAACAACAAATATAGCCAGAAATGTGTTCCTTTTAACTCTTACTACATTTTATATTTTTGATAGTCTTACTACTACTACTACTACTACTACTACTACTACTTATAATGGTCTTAATAATAACAATTATACTAATAATAACTTCATATAAATTAATAATAATAACAATATTAATAGCTTTCTAAAACATCATTGTTACTGTTATTCTTCTTGTTGTAATTATTATCGAATAATTATGAGAAGAGGATGAGATGAAGAAGTTCATTTATTTTTTAACTTTCTATATTTATCAATGTTACCATTATTATTGTTATTGTTGTTTTGTTATTAATGATAAGAAGAAATTATTGAAAGTTAATTTGTTTTTAAATTACATTTCTAGAATGCATTATTATTATTATTATTATTATTATTATTATTGTTGTTGTTAATAATAATAATAAATAATAATAATAATAATAATAATAATAATAATAATAATAATAATAATAATAACAATAAACTAACTTTCCAGAATGTATTACATTCTAGAAAGTTTTTAAATTACATTACTACATGTAATTTTAATTGTTATTATTATTATTATTATTATTATTATTATTGTTGTTATTGTTAATAATAATAATCTAACTTTCCAGAATTCATTATTATTAACATTAATAATAAGACATTCTAGAAAGTTTTTAAATTACATTATTTTTAATTGTAATTATTACTCTTATTTATTATTATTATTATTATTATTATTATTATTATTATTATTATTATTATTATGTTATATATTATCAATAATAATAAATGTTAATAATTAATAATAATAATAATAATAATAATGTTATTTTTATTATTATTATCAATTAAAATAAGAAGTTAATTTTATTTATGTATTTATATATATATATATACGGTGGGCCGTTATCGGCGTTAACGTGCTGCGTTAACGTGAAACTCTTATCGCGCGATAAAAAAAAATATCGCCGTTAATCTATTCTCAAATTTGGGCTGGGAGCTGGGTCTAAACTACGCAAGATATGATGACTTTCACCTTGATAGTTTAACGCGGATGTATACCGAAGACTTTAGAATATGGTCGCGCGTTTAAGTGTCCTCCACCAAAACACAGACGGGATCGCGTCGTCCTCCATTCATAAAAACCGGATCTACTATAGCGAAATGTCACGTAAATTCATCGTTTTTTGGATTCATAAATCAAATGTTGGTCAGTCACTTAATTCAAATCGCGATATGGCCTAGTGTATGTGAAAACTGAAATGCAAAAAGACTCCGTTTGCCTAGCTGTATGTATGCATTGCGGAGACGAGCTTTTACTACACGCATACTGAAACACACGTGACGCTCCGGGTAATTTTTGGCATTTTCATCTCACATGAACAGATAAACTCAATCTCCCAAACTGCTGTGACTCTGTGAGTGTCACTTTTACCGTTTCATTTGAGAAAACTAGCATCATATCATACTGTATGACACAGAAACTTCATGGCAACCTGTCAAAATAAAAGTACGGTGTAACAAATTATCATAGAACAGCTTTATGAGCTTCATGATCCATTCTCAAAGACTTTAAGTCATTATTTGGGTAGCACACATATTCTGAATGCCTTCATCAGAATTAAAATTAGCCATTTTAATCTAGATTAATCTATATTAATTCCAAGATTTAATCTAGATTAATCTAGATTAAAAAAATTAATCTATGCCCACCCCTAATATATATATATATATATATATATATATATATATATATATATATATATATATATATATATATATATGTTACCATTATTATTATTATTTAGAATAAGTACAAGAAATTTTAGAAAGTTAACTGATTATTTTTTAATTTTCCTATACCATTATTATTGTTGCTATTGATTATTAATAATAATAATAATAATATTTATTATTACTATTAAAATAACTTCTTATATTTGTTATTATTATTAGTAGTAGTAGTATTCATTAGAATAAGAAATTCTAGAAAGTTAATGTATTTTTTTTATATTTTTTATACCTATATTTACCTATATATTGTACCTATATTTACTTTTTCTATATATGTTACCATTATTTTTATTATTATTATTTTATTGTTGTTGTTGTTTATATTATTATTAATAATAATAATAAGGACAAGAAGACATTGTTTTAAAATTATATAATTACTTTTAATTAAAATTATTACTCTTATTATTAATATTAATAAATACATTTTCCAGAATGTATTATTATTATTATTATTATTAAGTAGGAACTTTCTAGATTTAAATTTGCTTAACATAAAACCGCATGAGGAGCAATTAATTACAGAAAATTGACAAATAGTTTTACAAACAAGTAAATCAACAGCAGAAGGAGAAGATCATTAAACTGCTATGTGTGAGTAGCACAGGGAAAAGAGACTGAAGAGTTTGACGAAAGAGAGGGAAAAGACTTCACAGAGGTACTGAAGCTCCAAATCGTGGGAGAACGAACAGGGGTAGAGCAGCTCAGATAAATATTGGGGATGAAGGAGCAGGATTGTATGCTGTATGCGGTAAGAAATAGGTAAGCAGTGCAGGTGACAGGAATGGGAACGATGAGAGCAGATCTTTTAGTGCGAGTGAGGAGGCGGGCAACTTTAGATTGGCAAAGTTCGCCTGGAGAAGAAATGTCTTGTGATTGCACTTCTTTTTCTTTCTTTTTTTGGTCCTTTGCCAGGCTGTGTTTCTGGCCAAGACAGAAAAAAACAGGAGAGTTGTCTAAACCTGGTAGACAGCACAGAATGTGTGAATTGACAGGTATTCCAATGGCTGCCAAAATCAGCTGTCTGAATCTTCCGCCATCACAAGATCTGCCTTAAATAATTCAGTGCGCGTATATTCACAGTCTCTCTCTCCCTCTAGGCTGAGAAGCAGAGATAAGTGTATAAACTCGGGAAAAGCTGAAAAGTCAATTACTTTGACAAAACTTTCTATTCCAAGGAGAGCGGAGAAACCAAACCGATCAGAAAATCCGTGTTATCACGGCTATATGAATTAATGGCAATCCTTTCAGTTTCCAAACTTGGACTGAAATTCTGTTGAAATTATTTTGAAATAATATTACATATTAATGCCAATTTTAACACTACAGAGTTATGGCCTTATGTAGCTGTCACACACACACTTAAAAAAATGAAGTGTTTGCATCAATAAAACTACAAGTGAAACTAAAAAAAATAATAATAATCCCAGTTTAGTTTTAATGTATTAAATCAACTAAAAACTAAAATAAAAATGAATAAACTATATATACATAAACAAAAACTACTAAAAATGACAAACTGATGCAAAATATTAATAAAAACAATAACAATATCTTAATGATACTAAAACGTATGGAAGCCCATTTCTGCCACTGAATAAAAAAAAAAATTCAAAAAGTAATTGTGAGTTTTTATCTTGTCTTCTCTCACAATTGAGAGTTATAAATGTCAGAATGGTGGGATATATTTTCACACTTGCGAAAAATTTGTTTTTTCTCACAATTCAGATTTTTTCTCTCGCAGTCCGAGTTTATATCACACAATACCAAATGTATATCACACAATTCAGATTTTTTTTCATGCAATTCTGACTTTTTTTTTTATACAATTCTAACTTTTGACCTCGCAATTCCGAATTTATAATCACACAATTCCAAATGTATATCACACAATTCAGAT
This sequence comes from Garra rufa, assembly GCF_049309525.1. Lineage (NCBI taxonomy): Eukaryota > Metazoa > Chordata > Actinopteri > Cypriniformes > Cyprinidae > Garra > Garra rufa. The sequence continues at coordinate 35,285,874 of NC_133381.1, read as the reverse complement.
TTTTTTTCATGCAAATTTTGATTTTTTTTTTCACAAAATTACAAGTTTATAATCACACAATGCAGATTTTTTTTCATGAAATTCCGAGTTTATATCACACAATTCTGAATTTATATTGCACAATTCAGATTTTTTTTCACGTAATTCTGACTTTTTTTTATAACTCTAACTTTTCCCCTCGCAATTCCGAATTTATAATCACACAATTCCGAATTTGTCACAGAATTCTGATTTTCTTTTTTTTTATTCAGTTTATATCACACAATTCCGAATTTATCAAACAATTTAGATTTTTTTCACGCAATTCTTCATTTTTTCACACAAATCTAACCTTTTTCCTTGCAGTTCCTAATTTACATCACACAATTCCGAATTTAATTCCACGATTCAATTTTTTTTTCACAAAATTCAGAGTTTATCACACAAACTTAAATTTATATCACACGATTCCAAATTTGTGTCACACAATTCAGATTTTTTTTTTCACGAAATTCCGAGTTTATATCACACAATTCCGAATTTATCAAACAATTCCATTTTTTTTTTCACAAAATTCCGAGTTTACATCACACAATTCCAAATTATATCACACATTTCTAAATTTGTCACACAATTTAGAATTTTTTCACACAAATCAGATTCTTTTCTTGCAATTCCAAGTTTATCACACAATTGCCGAATCTATCACGCAATTCAGATTTTTTTTCACAAAATTACAAGTTTATATCACACAATTCCGAATTTATCGCACAATTCTGTTTTTTTCTCGCAATTCTGAATTAATAATCACACAATTCAGATTTTTATTGATGAAATAATTTATATTACACAACTCCGAATTTATATCACACAATTCTTATATCACACCATTTTTTCTTAATGCAATTCTGATTTTTTTTTTCACACAATTCTGACTTTTTTCCCCTCACAGTTCCAAATATGTCACACAATTCAGATATTTTACACAATTCAGACTTTTTTCTTTACATTTCTGAGTTTATATCACACAATTCTGCTTTTTTCAAGCAAGTTTTTTTTTTCAGTTGTGAGAAACAGTCACAGTTACAAGAGATAACTGGCAATTCTGAAAAAAAAAAACAATTATTGAGATTAAAAGTATGTTTTTTATTTTTTTATTCATTGGCGCAAATGGTCTACAATATAAAATACTGATTTGTGTAACAAAAACAAATCAATTTGCACTGCAACTTCTAATCAATTATTAAATTATTGACCAGATATTTCATTTTAATTTAATATGTTGACTAAATTTAAAATCTCAAGTTACCAATATTGTAACAATTGCCTATTTAGATTAAAAAGATGATTTTGAATTTTGCAACGTTTCTTCAATGAGTAACATCCACAATATTGAGCAAAACTACTTACTAAACAAAACAGAAAAATCAACAACAACAGTGTAAATAAAACTGGCAAAAAAGGCAACCATATCAATTATTCATTTGCCACTGCATGCTGGAAAGCCAATTATTTTCATACAACTATTTGGGGGGAAAAATAAACATTCAACAAATGAGCAATAAACAAACATCTGAGTACATCTTAAAAGAAAAGCTGCATCAAAATACATCTCTTGTTTGTTTTTGTTTTTTTTTGTTTTTTTGTGATTAAAAAAAACATAATAAAGTAACTTTTCACTTATTTTAGATAATCTAAGAATCAATTGAACAAAACCACAGATGTCACAGCTTCTATTCACCTTTACAGTGGGCCAAATTACAAACAGATGACAAAGGATGAGCTCTTGCTGCACAGCCTTAATAAAATAAACATCTATTCAGCCCTGATCAGAGTTCTAGTAAAACAAGGCAAGAAAAAAATGATCTGGTAAACTGTGTGAGATCCGCTTAACTATTCTTGGATAGACTGTTGATGTGTAGTGTTCACACAGTCCACCTGCCTGTGTTCTCTCAGGACTCACACTGGAAACAGATGAGAGCGCTCTCAGGCAAAAGCCAATAGATGAAAGAAACTCCAGCGTTGGATTAGCAGAATCCGTTCTGCATGCCTTGATGAGACTTTGGAATGTTCCACCTCCAAGTTTGCAATCTTTAAGGTCTTTCAGAGACTGTGACCAAAAATAGGCTCGTGCTGTATGTGACCATGTGGTGTTTGTATTTGGATGAAATCTGTTAAAGGGACACCCAGCTCAGTATGCATTGGCTTTGAAATATGGAGCGACAGTTTCGGGAAGCGTTCCACACAATGATAAATATGCTAACAAAATGCTTCAAACACAACAGGACAGACTGATGATTTACACTCAAGCATGAGGGAAGCTTTTTTAGCTCAGAGGATATTTAACCCTCAAATTCTGTATTTTAAGAGGCCCAATGACCCTTTTAATAGCAGAAAAACATACTTAATAGAGAAGAACTGGGATTATAATTTTGCAAAAATTCTACAAAAAATTCTACATTGCTTTATACAAATATATCCAGTAAACTGTTTTAATTGTATGTTTCTGCAATGTGTTTTCTATGCGGTTAACTCCAAAGTAAACCAATAATAACATGGGTTAACATTTAAATGCATTTTCATTGACTTAAAACAAAATAAATACAATAAAATATTGACTTAACATTGACTTAAATTAACATTTTTAAAAATAATAATAATAAATATAGACTTAAATGAACATATTAACAAAATAAAATAAAATATTGACAAATGAACATTAAAATATATATATATATATATATATATATATTTTAAATTGACTTAAATGAACATATTAAAATAAATCAAAATAAATTATTGACTTAATATTGACTTAAATTAACATATTGTCTGAAATTAACTTTAAAATTAAATTAAATTAAATATTGACTTAACATTGACTTAAACATTAAAATAAAATAAAATATTGACTTACCATTGACTTAAATGAACATTTAAAATAAATAAAATATTGACTTTAAATTGACTTAAATGAACATAAGATAAAATAAATATTGATATAAATTAACATTAAAATAAATAAACATTGACTTAACATTGACAAATGAACATATTAAAATAAAATGAAATGAAATAAAATTGACTATAAATTATCATATTAAAATAAAATATTATATATTGACTTAACAGGGACTTAAATGAACATATTAAAAGTAAAATGAAATAAAATTGTATCAATTATTGACTTAATATTGACTTAAATTAACATATTAAAATAAATGAACATTGACCTAACACAAATGATCATATTAAAATAAAATATATACTGACTTAACATGGACTTAAATGAACATTAAAATTAAATAAAATAATAAAATGAAATTTAAAAAATTTGACTTGAAATGAACATTAAAATAATAAAATACAATAAAATAAAAGTTTCGTAACATTGACTTAAATGAACATTAAAATGAAACAAAACAAAGCAAAATAAAATAAAATAAAATAATAAAACAAAATAAAAAAGTAATACAATTTTAAAATATTATTATTTTTTAATTTATTTATGTATTTTACATATTTATATTATTTATATATAAATATATATATATATATATAAAATATATACATATATGCATTTATAACATATTGAAATAACTATATTGACAACATTTACTTAAACTAACATATTAAAATAAACTAAAAAATTGACTTAACATTGACTTAAAAAATAAAATAAAATAATAAAATAGAATAGAATAGAATCAAATAAAAAAAATTAAAATTAAAATAAAATAAAATAAAATAAAATAAAATAAAATAAAATAAAATAAAATAAAATAAAATAAAATAAAATAAAATAAAATAAAATAAAATAAAAACTAGATTTCTCTGGGAGCTAAAAAGGTGAAGTGAACCTCAACAGAACATGAGGGTTAAACCATGAGGTTAGCACAATTTCTGTGAATATGACAAATGAAGGACATGGCCAGTGTTCCCAGGTTTCCATTAGGGTATATCATCTTTGCTGACTTCCCATTTTCCACACACCAAAGAAAGAGGTAGAGAGTTATTTCCACTCCATGAGATACACCACCTGCACCCTCAGGAAAAAAAAAAAAAACTCTCGCAAACGGCTACCACTATCTTTAGACAACTAGATTTGCAAATAATCGGCAGAAATGTTGCACTGACCAACAATCAGTTTGCCATTTTTACATATATAAAAGATAGTTTAACCAGTATTAGTTGAACTATCCAGAAGAGCAATTGCTCCATCGTATGCTAACTATATCGTATGTTAGGAGACCCAAAGTGTGCTAGAGGTAAACTGGCATTATGGGGTCGGACCGTAAACAGCGGGCCCGTGGGAAGCTGTAAACAAAGCAAGAGCTTGATTATCAGAGTCGATTAAGATGCAGACACAGGACTATGCTAATTTTACCCTATATCCTACAGAAGTAAAACAACAAGAGCACGCTTCATTAAGAAAGGCCATGCATTATTCAGATAACACACGGCCGGAGAAACGACTCCAGGCCAATTAAAGGACTGCGCTGGAATTCTCTGTAGCCTGCACTTTCCTTTGAAACACACGCACACATACACAGAAACAGACACGCCATTCATTTTTAAAGAGCCGCATCTCTTATTATCATTATAAATGACCAATACTGCTGAAAGGTCTCCGGCAGGGCAGGGAGACACTGCAAAATAGATGAAAACGGTGCGCCCTGGAGTGGTGGGAAGGAGAAAAAGAGTGCGTATCAGCTATTAGAATGCAAACTGTGCAGGTTTCCCCAGGGTAAAATGGTTGACCTATTTCTCTAATGCCAAGGTTCAGTGCTGCTCTTAAATGTGCGCACGCATACACAGAGTTAAAAGTAAGCTTAAGGGTAAAGTGAATGCTAAAATGTTAAAATTATTTTTTTTATATCCTAAAATGTTATTCAGAGATAACCAAAACTCCATGGAGCTAACAAAACACGTCTGTTTGTTTAGGTACACTCTTAAAAATAAAGGTGCTTTAAAAGGTTCTTCACAGGAATGCCATAGAAGAACCATTTTTGGTTCCACAAAGAACCATCTCTTACATTTCTATAATCTGAAGAACCTTCTTTCGCCACAAAGAACCTTTTGAGAACCAGAAAGGTTCTTCAGATGTTAAAGGTTCTTTACAAAACCATTTAGACAAAAACGGTGCTTCTATGGCATCGTGAAGCACCTTTATTTTTAACAGCGTATTGTATTGTGCCTGTGTGATTTTCAGGTTAAAAATTAGCTAGTTATCAGCTAGTTGATTGCTTGACTGAGTGAATGTGACCCTAGATGACTAGGAAGTGAATAATAAAACCTCGATTAGCATTCACTCTCACACAGTGTCTTTCCATCTCTTTCTTTTTAACAACCGTCCTTCATTTAAAGTCACTGTTAACATAGCCTCCGGAAAGTGCCGTCCTATCCTCAGTACAAGGACAAAGCCTCGCAAACCTTACTTTAAACCGCTTAAAAGTTGCCATATACGCAAATGAACAGATGTGGAACTCAGAACTAACATTTTTCACAGGTACACTGTGAAGATCAATACCACCTGCACATGTCTTGCCTCAGCGCTAATTCGGATGATGCTCATGTCGTTAATACTGATAATAAAGAAATGGGGAAAGGTCACAGGAACATCATGTTTTCAGCATGATTCTCCTGTTCTGTGTTCAGAAGCAGCTGGCAGGATGAGGGGGCGCAACTCACACCAACAGTAGGAAGTGATGAGGGCTGCTGACAGGAAGCCTGGAGTTCAGGCCCGCGCTAAGCTAACACCAATCCACTGGCGATGCAGTCACATGCCCTGCGGAGACTGCGGTTGTCAGAAAGTGGTCTGGAGGCCCAGCTGTCGGGGTGTGATGAGGTAACAGCGGGGGAAGTGCAGGGCAACATGTGGCATGTGGCAACAGCCCTCAGCCCTCGACTGTTAGTGACGAACAACAACTCATCCTGTCACAAGATTCACCACAACTTTGTGAGATCCATTGACACCGAATTTTGTTTCAGAACACGGGATCATCTCGGGTAGTCCGGGACAAGATTGGTATTGTATGGATGTTAAAATTTATATTTTGAGTTCAGTTCACTTAAACAACAGCACTTGTAGCACAAAAATTTAAAGAGATCGTTCAGGCAAAAATGAAAATTCTGTTATTAATAACTTACTCTCCACCGTACCAAACCTGTAAGACCTTCGTTTATCTATGGAACACAAATTAAGATATTTTTGATGAAATCCAAGAGCTTTTTTTCACAAAAAGTTATTCTCAAAGCTTTGTAAAATTACAGTTGAGCCACTGATGTCACATGGGCTATTTTAATATGTTCTTACTACATTTCTGGGTTAGGGAACATTTCAGTCACATTGCTGTCTATGCAGGGTCAAAAAGCTCTCGTATTTTATCAAAAATATCCTAATTTGTGTTCTGAAGATGAATGAAGGTCTTACAAGTTTGGAACGACATGAGTGGGAGTAATTAATGACAAAAATTTTATTTTTGAGTAAATTATCCTATTAATTTTGACTGAAATCCTTTTCTTTAAAAAACAAGGCAGAAAGCTGGATTACAGTGAGACACTTATAACAGAAGTGAATGGGTTCAATCCATAAACAATAAAATATTCACTGTTTTAATAGTATAGCCACAAGGAATGAACAACGTATTAACATGATTTTAATGTGAAGAAAGAAAAAAAAAAACACTGTTTTGTCAGGATAACACGTGAAGCCCTAAAACATAATAGCCAAATTCACAATTTACAACTCAAGCATATTTAACACGTTAAGTTTGAAAAATTAAAATAATATGTTTTGCAATTTAACAAAAAATTGTAATCTCTTTATAATTTTTTTTTTTTTAAATACGCCAGAAAACTCAAATTACTTTCAATGCAAGTGTTTTTTTTTTGTTTGTTTTGTTTTTTCATAATCAACTATATACTCCAAATGCTATAATTTCAGTAAAACAGGAATAATCCTTGAAGTGAATATTAAATAGTGTTTGCAACCCATTTACTTCCTTAATGTCATGTATTTCAAAGTAAAACAGAATATTCAATAAGAAAACATTTAAAAAATATTCCTTTGATAAATCATTTGATTAAAAAAAGACATTATGTACATGCAACATGTTAAAAAAATAAGATTATAAAATTATATATATATATATATATATATATATATATATATATAAAATTTAAACAAACATATTTTTGAAAAATGGTATTGTATTCATATGTTATGTCCTCTGAGGAAACCAGGACTCCAAAAAAAGTCCTGTTCTTAAAATAAACAAAAAGACATTAATAGACATGAAAAAGCAATGTTATAAAAGATATAACAGAATGATTGTTGTCTCCCAAAATGTGTGGAAAGACAGCAATACACACAATTCTTTAAGTATAAGTTTACCCAAGTTAATATACTCTCCTGTCTGATTTGTTTGTCAGACAAAATGACGGATTTGACATTATGATCGCCTGTCAATCAAGCTGCTTGAGAAGGGTCAGATGAAAAATTTGTCAAATTTCAGACAGACAATTGGAAAACGAGTCAGATTTAAATGATTAATATGATTAATAATGTGGTAAATTTGATCAATTAATGTCAGCCATATTTAAAGACCAATGAGCGGTAGTGATTATGGTGAAACTTCCAAACATTTAGCATCTCTGAATGTGCCAGGCTTAAAACTGTGACATGTAAGGTCACAGAGAAATTCACTAAAATATAACGTCCACTACAGAGGACAAAACTCCATAGCTGAGTGTCAGGAGAACAGATAAAATGCATTGATTGTGCACAATAAAACCATGAATGGTTTCTAAGGATGTAAATATGGTCAATCTTGTTTTCATACTGATTTTAACAACCAATAATATGTCTACAAGTAAAGGGCTATGAAAACTCTCCGCTCACCGACTGTAATATTTCAAGCATCTAGTAACTCATACCATTATGAGTAAATATCATACTATTACAGTTTTTTCAGTCGCTAACAAGCGTTTGTCCAATCAGTTGTCACATTTTCAAAACTCTAAACACAATTAGCACAGCATCGGTCTTTTGTGGTCATACCATTCACGCATTTCATGTCGTTTTCACCCAATATGCAGTCAGTGAACACATTTCCCCAATGCTTACATTTTCTTAACAGACAAGCTATACCTCCCAACAAACTTATGGATTTTTTTTGTAGTATTTACGAATGTTAGCACACAACATCCCACAATAGCAAAAACAATATTCCAAATCTTAGATACAGAATAAAAACCTCTGCTTCTGCAATGAAATCAGTTCAAAAACAATATCAATATCAAAAATATATCTCAGCTGATAATAAACAAACAATTGAATAATTGACACACAGCTGATTTATGTTGGGTAAATTGGGCCAACCACAGCTGATCCCAGTCTGGCTCAGAGGCAGTGGTTATTTTTTTCTATTACATTTACACTTATACAGTAAAAGGAGGAATTTTAGGAGTGATGTTTTGGAAACAGGGTTGGGGTCAATTCAGGAATGAACTCAATTCCAATTCAAAGAAGGAATTGGAATTGGAATTGGAATTCAACAACAATTACAGGAAACAGAGTTGGAATTGAATTGGAATTACAGGAAGTGGAATTCAATTCAGGGAAATTCCACTGAATTCCATTTATTGCTGTTTCTGAGCATCTATTTGTGATTGCATTTAGAGACATACATTTGAACTTTATTTATGATGCTTTACAAATACCAAGTAATGTATGAAATAGAGTTGATCAAATGCAAGTAAATAAAAATGAGAACTGTACATTATGAATTAATAATTGAATGACAGTGGTGATAAGTTTCTGTATGTACTATACATTCAATATATGATTAGCACACAATATATGTCTCAACTCACAAAAAAATGAGTCATGTTCATTCATGCATTTCATTCACTTTTTATTGCATCGAATTATTATAATTTCCTGAAATTTGGCATGTGAAATGATCATGCTTAACATACTAAACATACAGTACTTTGTATTTCTTTTATATGTTTGTTGTTTATGTGATTTACAATATTTAATGTAATATAAACTATTACGTAAGCAAATCAAGTCAAATTATTTTATTTAGCAACTCAAGTGGAATTTAGTGGAATTTATTTGATTTCAATTCTGTTTCCTGACATTCCAATTCCAAATCCAATTCCATTCCAGGAAGTGAATTGGAATTCACCATTCATTCTCAATTCAATTCATGAATTTATCTGGGCTTTTTGCTGTTTTTTTTTTGTTTTTTGTTTTGTTTTGTTTTGTTTTGTTCAGAATGCTCTTGTGTGTTTCATGGATATTTTGTTTACTGTGAGCAAAACTGTAACATTTTTTTCTGTTCTATCATACCGTGTTTCTATTGTACCTCCTGTAATAAACAGACAAAGAAACTTGTTTACTTTTTACTGGAATGCTTTTGAATGTGAACATTACTGTACATGTGGACATACAGTTCCCAACCAAGAAATTTAGTGTCAAAATGGTGGATTGCATGTTTTGCATGCAAATACCTGTAAAACCGAAACATAAAAGTCTATACAGTTTTTGTAATATCAACAATAGCTAGTATTTTGAAACCTGGTGTACTTTGATTGACTGCATGTACCTTGTGAACTGAAAACAAGTGTTATTCTTTGACAAAATAATTTCATTTTGAGTCAGATTTCCAGTGTTTTGGTAAAGTTAGTGTGTGCAGAGAAAGATGTGCTCTATTTTGAAATGAAGAGTTAGTATATATTTAACAAAATGTATTTTTGAGAAGAAAATTATCCATTTGGCCTATTGTGTTCCGTAGGTGCGAGTCTGTGTTAAGAGTTTAGAAAAAGTATCTTAAGTATGGGTAAGCGCTTGTTAGCGATTGAAAAAAACTGTAACATGAAATAAACAAAATGCAAGCCCATAAACCTGCAAACAACCACAATCCGACATATTCTTGGCTCCAACCAGGAACATCCGGTATTTCTTGACCATATAAATAAGCTCGCTGCCCTGCATCTGCAGCAGGTCTCAAAAATGAGCTCATCTCATCTGTAAGTCTAACTCTAGCCGGTCTACATATCTGTCTCCTGCCCCGTCCTGACCTGCCCTGCTGTGCCCAGCTGGCCTTGGCTTTTGCAGATCTCATTACAGCGAGATGCTGTAGACCAGGACCGTGGCTGTGAATTTTCTCTCCTCACCAATACAGCCAACGCACAGTCCCACACGCCGCCTCCAAAAGCCCCAGAGGTCAGCACCCCATCTGCTACAGAGACAAGGCTGTGTCTTGACGGACGTGTCATCAGGTGTTCGGCGGCACTCCGAATGGGACTAATGCTGGAGATCTCAGTCTATGCACAACAGCAAATAAGAAGCCTCACCTGGTGATTTACACAAGGGCTGATTAGGTGAGCCAGGCTTTAGGGGATGAGGCCGTACCCGGCGTAGGCACACAAGGACTGGGCTAAACATAGCAGCTGCGCCCGCTGTGATCTCTACCCTCTACAGGAGGCTGACACACATCGCAGTCAACACAAGAACATGGAGTATCGTATGGAGAAAGGATAAGCTGATGGCTGAAGGTGCTTTTAAAGGCTGTTGTGAAAATAATAGTTCTTTGGAACCTATCTACTGTAGATCAAGTCTAGTATTGTATCTAGTCTTCCTGATAAATTTGCTCAGAAGTTCTGACAGAGGATGATGTAGAAAAGCAACTGGTTCAATGACAAATAAGAGTGTACAAGATAAAGAAGAGAAAGATTCTTTTATAAATCTACTTTAATCTACCAAGTTCCTAGAAATGAAATCCTTGTATTCAAGGTGGTTTCATATGGTTTTAAGAACATACAGTGCACAGCATAAATGAGTACACCCCCTCTGAAACGTGACATATTCAGCAATTACTTTTTACTTAGATGACATGTTAGGGTTCTTTAGAGATATAATATTCCAGCAAGTCTGCTTGTTCAGTTACCAAAGAAGAATGTTATTTTAGAAGAAAACTATTGAGAAAAATAAAACAATTTTATCAAAGTGATAAAATGTTGTGTTGCAAAAATAAGTACACCCTACTGTAAGTTACTAAAAAAAACTAAATAAATAATCCTGGTGTACCTTTATAGCAAGTTTTGATCAAGTAGGTATGTTGAATCAAAACTGTTAAATATCATTAAAAGTGTTATATAGCCCATTGAACCATACTCAGACTTAATGCTGACAACTGTCAGGAGATTTATTTCTTAGAATAAAAGAGGATAATGGTATAAGAGGAATACAAAATTATTACTTTAAGTGTGAAAAGTAACAGTACAAAAGTACAAAAGTAACAGAAATTCAAAAACAATGGACTTGTGACAAGGCCCCTGAAATAATCATGTCTTCACTTTAAGCTTTTATTTAGCGATGAATGAATTTTTGCTATAAAAAGAGCAGGAGAAACACTAAGTAAGTGTCTCTGAGCTGGCAAAAGCTATAAAAGAGTGACACTTTATGTCACAGAGTAAGATGCAGTCTGCAGAAGTGACATGCATGGTTGTTTATCTACACTAGAACTACCGACTGTAGCCAATGCACAATAAACTCATTTAGTTTTTTCCAAGGCCCATATTTACAAAATGTAGACTTCTGAGAATCGATAGTCTGGTCTCATGAGACCAAGTCAATCATTTCGGATCTAACAGCATACAAAATGTTGGTGTTGCTAGAGGAGGAGTACAGTGCCTGGTTCCCACAGTGACGTTCAAAAAAATATACATTAAAAAATTATACAGACACCAGATAAAATTTTTGTAAGTTATTAAACATATTTTTTGGGAGAGTCAAACATTTTTTACATTTTACAACCTGAACTAACTTTGCCTTGCCTCGTTATATATATTTTTTTTAATTATATGATATTTTTAAGAACTTACTGACCTTAAAACTAATGCTGCATTCCAGACAACTCCAAATTAGGATTCTTCCCACCTCCTATTTGAAAATAACATCTGGAACACCGCTTAAAGCATTGGATTTTATCCTACCTGTGAACTCGGGGCAGATCGATCTACCCCGACCTCAGCAGGATGCATCATTTGATGTCAATGCTTCCAACAAGCATAGTATAGAGTTACCTTATGTCAAGCTTAAAAACAATACGTTTAAAAAAATTATACCTTCATTTTAATTTTAGCTTTTCGTCAGCTGTTTTTAAACAAAAGGCTGCATTTTGTTTTTTCTTCTATTAATTTTTTTCCTTCTATTTTTGCCATCATTTTACAGAAATACGTTAACGTGACATGTGATTGACTGAAACTCACTTAAGTTGCATTTCACCTTGGATGTTCCCTAAAAGGAAAAAAAAATACAAGATTGGGTAATTATGCTGTATATAAATTGCGGGCATCAGGGAGCCGCTATTAATATACAGGGCATTGAAATCGCTTTTGAATGTGTGCTCGCTTTTTACTTTCACTTTCGAGATTCGTGATCACACATACTCTGTGTATACTACGGAGCGGCAGTACTTATCACACTTTTTACAAAATTAGATGTTCGTCAGTGGTGCTCGGTTCATGGCAATTGGGGTATGTCTCAAAACTCCCATCTTATTTTCTCCTCCAACTTCAAAATCATCCTACATTGCGGTTTTACCTTTTTGGTTAGGGAGTTTGACCCTCCTTGCGCATTCACTTTGTTAACACTGGGTCGGTACTTCTGCAGCGACGTAGGACGATTTTGAAGTTGGAGGATAAAATGAGATGAGAGTTTTGAGACATACCCTAACTGTATTGACCCAGAGTTCACACAGAGTCAGACAAGATCAGCATTTGAGGTTAAAAAGTGTACAAATTGTCAATTTTTAGGAAAATAACTGACTGTTTTGCTAGATAAGACCCTTTTTCCTCATCTAGGATCGTTTAGAGCCCTTTGAAGCTGTATTTAAACTACATTTTGGAAGTTCAAACTCGGGGCACCACTGAAGTCCTATATGGGGAAAAATCCTAAAATGTTTGCCTCAAAAAACAATTTCTTTACGACTGAAGAAAGAAAGACATGAACATCTTGGATGACAAGGGGTGAGTAGATTATTTGTAAATATTTGTTCTGAAAGTGAACTCTCCTTTAAATGCATGAAATAAATAAATTCAGAACTTAAAAACATGAGTGTCATACAATAGGTGTATGGAAGCAATTATATTTTTATTGCTTTAAAAAAAAGAAACGAAAACTGACTCAACTAAATCTAATTCACGTCTAGTATTGTCTCAAAAATGTGGTGAAGGCATAGAAAAACAACTATAAACTACGGTGGTCCACCAGATGCTTGTGATGGTGGTAGAACATAGTTAGTCAGAGTCAGGCACAGATAGTTTAGTCAAAACACAGACAGCTTAGTCAAAAGAAAGCAAACCAATGGTTATTTACGGATCTTGTTACGAAAAAGAACCCCATGCCAATCCAAAGTTTACTCAGTTTAACAGAAAGATCCTCGAAGCATTCAGGAAATTAGCATGTCTAATTTGTAGGTTTGTACAAGATTCCCACTCCAGGCACTCAAGGTGAAAATTCAGTCCAGTGCTTAAGCAGGATTATGATGCCGATGGCAGAATTGAGCCACCCTGCTTCTGCACAGGGACCCACTGAGTGTGCTGGCTTTTGTTCCAACAGAGCTTCTAATTACCTCAGCTAATTGAGCTGTTAATTGAACTGTTGTCTTAATTAAATATCTCCTGACGCTTCTTTGCTCCTAGTCCCTGCCAGCAGAGATGAGTGGCCATTGCCACACATACAGGAAAGAGCTCAGAAAATCCGGTCAGCTAATCAACCTCCTTCTGCGGCCTAAACAGCAGCAATTAAAGATTAGCTGGTGACTACATTGAGATACAAATCAGAAATGTGAGAAATTAATAACAGGTGAAATTAAACCAAAATGGCCTGTTCATCACCCTGAAATTAAAAAGTAACAAAAGTGATAAAACTAAAATGATTGTCATTTATCACAACTTCGCATCTAATAAAAAGTACAGAACTGCCAGTCACACGTGTCCTCACCAGGGGCAAAGCAGCAAGGCAAAACAAATCTCCATCTTCAATATTAATCTGAGTTTTTGTCCTAATTAACTACACCTGCAACAAGCAATGTGCCAAAGGACATTTTGCTTGATAATTCTGCTGTCACACTGGTTAGCCCCGCCCACAGCTAAATCTCATTGGCTAAAAAAAATCCCACTCATCAAATATGCACATATTTGGTTTGTCACTTCAGTTAGGACAAATGAAGTAACATTTGAAAGTTTTTTTTTTTGTTTTTTGTTTTTTTGTTTTTTTAAGTAGTCATGGCAGTGTTTTTTTGTTTTTTTTTTACAAATAGTATGTTAAATCACTATGTTAAAGGGATAGTTCACCCAACAATAAAAATTACCTTATGATTTACTCACCCTCAAGCCATTCTAAGTGTATGACAATTGTATAACAATCTGTGTTATATTAAAAAATGTCCTGTCTCTTTCAAGCTTTATAATGGCACTGATTAGCTGTTGAGATTTTAAAGTCCAATAGTCCAAAGTGCATCTGTCCATCATAAAAAGTACTCCACACAACTTCGCCGAGTTAATAAAAGCCTTTTGAAGTGAATCAATGCATTTGTGTAGGAAAAACATCCATATTTAAAACTTTATAAAACGTAAACTCCAGCTTCCGCTAACTTCATACATGCGTTTAGTGGTGTTCCAGCGGATAACTTAAGTATTAGCCGTAGTGTAAGAAGTGACGAACATGGAGGAGCAGAGGAGAGAGCAAAACAAACATCAGTAACAAATTCGAAGCACGAAAAAAGGATTTTGAAAAGAAAAATGACGGAGGATTTTGATATAAGCCAAAAGAAGACTGGTTTTTCTTTGCTGTAAACAAAACTTGGTTTTCACAAGACTAGCATATTCTCACTAGAGCTTATGCTACACCTACCAGTGTTGGACAGTAACAAAGTAGTTTTACTTCGTTACTGTACTTAAGTGCATTTTTTTGTACTTTACTGTACTTTACTTTACTGGAGTAGTTTTATTTTGAGTAACATTTACTTCTACTTCACTACATTTTTACTTCACTACATTTTATAAAACCTATCATTACTCCTTATAATACATCATGTGCTCCGCAGTGGTGTCTGATTCATGAACAAATTGGAATGATTTGACTGCAGCTGCTCTTGAATCGACAACTAAATTCACAAGAACCAGGAGATCTTGTGAGCAATGCTGCGAAAAGTAAGTTACTTGTCAAGTTACTTGTTAATGTCAAGTTTTAGGATTAATTATTGCAACAGAAAATAATATTTAGGTCAAAACTGTCAGTTGTTTGTGAACTAAATCTGCTATAAAAGGGTGATCTATTTAAAGGGATAGTTCACCCAAAAAATGAAAATTTGATGTTTATCTGCATCCAAGATGTAGGTGACTTTGTTTCTTCAGTAGAACGCAAACAAAGATTTTTAACTCAAACCGTTGCAGTCTGTTAGTCATATAATAGCAGTGAATGGGTACCAAACCTTTGAAAGTAAAAAAAAATGCACAGACAAACCTAAATTAAACCCTGTAGCTTGTGACGATACATTGATGTTCTATGACCAACGAAAATATTTTTCATATTTACACCTAGGAAGGCTTGATGGTGAGTAAATCAAGGGGTAATTTTCATTTTTGGGTGAACTATCCCTTTAACATAACATTGTTTTCCTAGAGTCAAATCATGTGACATTTTACCACACAAACTAACCTTGCCTTGTCATAAAAATACCAAATTATCTACAATTTTATGAGACTTACTGACCTTGACACACAGTCACAATATTTCTGCAGGTGTCCTGTAATTATTTCCTGTTTTATATTTATTTTTTATATAGTAAATAAAAAAATATAATATAATAAATAAATTCTGCCACGTCACACTGGTTTGACCGGGTTTGTCACTTCTTTAGGGACCGAATTACATAACACTAGAAAGTTTTTAAAAAAGTTGTCATGGCGCAAGAAACAAAACTCGAGCCCTTTGCCATGCAGGCCTGTGATAGTCAACCACCTGAAACCACAATACATCCCTTCACCCACCCATCCTCTGATTTCTCCCCGTTTCCCCTCCCACAGGGCCCTCATGGGAGCCAAGTCTGGTCAGCCACACTCAGCTGGACGTCTGACTCACACACACTTCCTGGAAGAGGCCAGCACTGAAAAGGAGGAGGATGCAGTGGGACGAAGACGCTAGCGATGATCATGCTAACTTTATCATCCGCTCCCAGGCTGGTGGCAGATGGTGCCAAGTTGCATTTGCGACATACACCAGCGTTTCCCACGAGCTCGGGACCACGTGAAAGGAGAGCTTTGTCACAGCCCTCCAAATGTCAACAAGAACAGCAAGAAGTTAGAGGCATGTCATGCAGTTGGGGTGGGGGTGACTTCTTCTGTTTAACATTTACTCATGATAATGATTGACTTCTGTAAAGGAAATGCTTCACTAGCATAAACCCTTAGTGTTTTTTGCTTGAAAGGCTCTTTGGAGTAGCGGATGCTGGGGTTCCACATATGGAGAAAGTGAGAAAGCGTGAGAATGAGAGCCAACGAGGAACTGCTGAGGAATGTGTCGCTCTTTGGTTTGAGCGGCAAGTACCCTGCAGATTTTAAAAGAACTATTATAAGTGTTTCCATGGCAGCAGTGCATGGTCAACAAAAGATAAAAGTTCTCGCAGAAGACAACAACAAGAAAACACATGATGAAAGTGGCTAAAACCCAGTTCCAGAAAGACTATTTATGACTAAATAAAGCAAGTCAAATGGAAACAAGTAAACATAAGATTGATAAGAGTATCTGATACAGAAAAATAAGGGGGCATTCACACAGAATGCGTTTTTGTGTTTCACACACTGTTTCTCTATACCATCAAGCTGTATTATATGTGTACCATGCATTGACACAGCATTCTAAAAACATTCAAGTTAAAAACTATTCATTTTTTTAAATGCCTCTCTAGATTTAGCATTTTTTCATTGCATTACCATAATTGGCCCCTAAGTGTCTTTACATACAGTAAATATGCATGTAAAATAATCCTGTGGAACCTGGTGAAAGGTTAGATTTTATACAGTGGAGATTAAAATTAAACCTATAATTTCCAAAATTTCAAGATCACTACTTGAAATTATCCTAACAGTTCAGTTTTTAAAGGATTATTTCACATCCAGAACAAAAATTTACAGATAATTACAGATTTCTTAACTACATTAATATTTATACACTTTTTAATCACAAATACTTGTCTTGTCTCACATGTGTCTGGTTCAAGACGGTTAGGGTATGTCGAAAAACTCCAAAATCGCACACTTCAAAATCGCCTTACATCGCTGTTTTACCTTTTTTTTTTTTGTAACGGGCATTTGATCTTCTTTGCACGTTCACTTTGTAAACACTGGGTCGGTATTTCTGCAACGATGCAGGACGATTTTGAAGTTGGAGTAGAAAATGAAATGGGAGTTTTTTGACCTACCCTGTCTTGAAAAGGAAGCACACACATCGCAGAGCTAGAAAAGAAAAAAAAAGTGCATAAATATTTATTTATTCAAGAAAATGACCAATCGTTTCGCTAAATAAAACCATCCTCCTTGGCTGGGATCGTTTAGAGCCCTTTCAAGCTGAATTAAAACTGCATTTTGGAAGTTCAAACTCACGGGCACCATAGAAGTCCACTAATTGGAGAACATTCCTGGAATTTTTTTCTCAAAAAACATAATGTCTTTACAACTGAAGATGAAAGACATAAACATCTTGGATGACAAGGGGTGAGTAAATTAACTATAAATGTTTGTTCTGGAAGTGAACTAATCCTTTAAGCATAATTATTTGTATTCTGAAGCACAGTATAAAAACACTTAACTTGAAAAAGAACTCTTTTCAAGTTATTGGTGTATTGGCGCTTGTTTCCTTAATTATATGACAAACCCTATTTAACTGGCAACATTCCTCCAATTTTCACTGGGATTACAAGATGATGGGCCGCCTAAGGGTGACTGAAACTTTGCGACAACAGGTTGTCCAAATGATAGAGAAGTTGCTAACTCCAAATCTGTGATTTCTCAAATATTGCAGGTTTACAACAACACTCATTCATTCAAGCCCCCAAAAAGGCTGGCCATCCATGAAAGATGAAAGCAGGAAAAAGGATAATGCTGAGACACTGAATTGGGAATTGGTTCAACACTGCAGCTGGAATTGCTTGCCAGTTTAGTGATGAACAGGCTAAAAGATCTTTACATTTATTTAACTGGAGTATGGCATCTACCAACAAGGGTAAATTAAAACATGCTAACTAGTCAAACCTTGAACCAAGCATAAACCAACAAAACTGGCCAAATGTGGAAATTCTGATCTGAGAAAGCATTTAGTGGCCAGAATTGTAATGTCATGTCATGTCATGCTTTACACAATGTTTTAGAAAGCTGTAATAGGAGTTTGCTAGTTGAACATTAACTGCTTACCCCTGAGGAACAGGGTAGTTGATGTGAAGAGTTAACTTCCTAATGGGTAAAAGTTGTCCTTTCACAACAAGACAAACAGCAAAACCGGTTTCAGATTATTGTATAAAGACTAACATGATTTAGAGTTCACAGCTCCAGCTGGGTAGTTCAATATGTTGTGGCTATACATTGAACAACGAGTTATACATCATGCTTGGCATCATGGGAGAGGAAGGCCTGCACTGATGTGATTTATAACGTCTGTTAGTGCTGTATTTCAATGATGAGGAAGTTTAGAAATGTTTGCCACAGATATGGTTTCTGGTGATACTGATAAAATATGCTATCCTGTCACAGTATTTCATGCATGTGGGAACAGTGTACGATTGCAATATTTATTACAACATGCAGACGGTTGAGAAAGGCTGGTACTGTATGTACTAGATACGGTAAAAGTAAGCGTTTATAATCTTCTTTTAATTAAATTAATCAAGATGGTCATTGGTCCAGATGAAGGCCAAAGGCATGAGGTTTGCACACATCTCAGGAGGGATTTCGTCCCACTCCTCTTTGCAGATCCTCTCCAAGTCATTAAGGTTTCGAGGCTGACATTTGGCAACTCAAAACTTCAGCTCCCGCCACAGATTTTCTATGGGATTAAGGTCTGGAGACTGGCTAGGCCACTCCAGGACCTTAATGTGCTTCTTCTTGAGACACTCCTTTGTTGCCTTGGTCTTGGCCTGGGTCATTATCATGCTGAAATATCCATCCATGACCCATTTTCAATGGTTCTCACCAATATTTGACAGTACATGCCCCGTCCATCGTCCCTTTGATGTGGTACAGTTGTCCTGTCCCCTTAGCAGAAAAACACCCCCAAAGTATAATATTTCCAATACCATGTTTGACGGTGGGGATGGTGTTCTTGGGGTCATAGACAGCATTCCTCCTCCTCCAACACGGCAAGTTGAGTTGATGCCAAAGAGCTCGATTTTGGTCTCATCTGACCACAACACTTTCACCCATTTCTCCTCTGAATCATTCAGATGTTCATTGGCAAACTTTAGACGGGCCTGTACATGTGCTTTCTTGAGCAGAGGAAACTTGCGGGCACTGCAGGATTTCAGTCCTTCACGGCGTAGTGTGTTACCAATTGTTTTCTTGGTGACTATGGTGCCAGCTGGCTTGAGATCATTGACAAGATCCTCATATGTAGTTCTGGGCTCATTCCTCACCGTTCTCATGATTATTAAAACTCCACGAGGTGAGATCTTGCATGGAGCCCCAGACCGAGGGAGATTGTCAGTTATTTTGCGTTTCTTCCATTTGCGAATAATCGCACCAACTGTCGTCACCTTCTCACCATGCTGCTTGGCGATGGTCTTGTAGCCCATTCCAGCCTTGTGTAGATCTACAGTCTTGTCCCTGACATCCTTGGACAGCTCTTTGGTCAAGGCCATGGTGGAGAGTTTGGAATCTGATTGATTGATATCTTCTGTGGACAATAGTGTGGTCACGATACTGGAATTTTTAACTTCGATACGATACCTTGAAAAATATCGATATTCGATACTATTTTCGAAACCACAGAGAAAAAACCTGCCACAAGGAGGTAAATTTCTTTTTTAATTTAAAGATAAATATAGTCTAGAACATGACAATAAAGTATATGCATATGTACACTGCTACAGCCCTGTTCAGCTTCTTAACTTCATTTGAGTTTGAGCTTCATGCTTTATTTGCTGTTCAAATACAACTGGTAGTGTAAGTCGTAAACTTTTTTTTTTTCAGACCACACTTTAAAAATTAACTGAACTAACTAATCTTAGAACTGAAGTTAATGGTAAAATTGTAATGGTAAAAAAAATATTTGTTAACATTAGTTAACATGAATAAACAATGAAAAATACTTCCAAAACATGTATTAATCTTAGTTAACAGTTAATTTAAACTATAATTTACTACTACATTAACTAATTAAAATCCAAAGTTATATCTGTTAATATTTTTAATTGGACCAGAGCTAACATGATCAGTTGTATTTTTATTACCTACCGTTATCAAAGATTCAAATATTCTGTAACAAATGCATTGCTCATCGTTCATAAATGCTGGTTAATAGATTAACATTATTTGACGAACAGATTTTAATGTCGGATCATAATCAACGATCCACGCAAGCAAACAAGCGTGCATCACACACAATGCTCAGTTGCTCACTGGATCGACATTAAGACAAATTGTAGAATTTAAGTAATGATTTTTTGAAATAAAGTTAAATAAGCGCAGTTAATTTACATTTGACCGCAGTTAAAGTATTTACTCGTCTAAGATTCCTCAATCTGATTATATTAACGAACTACGGTAAAAAACGGGACAACACTCATATCAGCAACAATAAAAGGCAATCTTATTTAATGATTCAGTCATGTTAAAAGGAGAACAGTTCTTCTTTATATAGATCCGGGTGTCTGTCTTTCAGGTGCTTTGCGAAATTAGTGGTGTTAGCACCTTTTGTTAGCACTGCTCTGTAGCAACTCTTACATATTGGCTTGCTTGTGTACTTCGGCTTTCCATGTTAATTTGTTTCATATCCAAAATATTTCCAGATAGCACTCCTGCTGTGTTCTTTATCAAACAAAGGCGGTCACAGGGTGCCGCCTTTTCCATTCGCCTCACGCTTGAATGAGACGAGACAGGCACTGCGGTCATGTCTGGTGTTTGTCAACTTGCCTATGTGGAAAAGTGAAAGTGACAGCTCGGCTAGTATCGATACTTTGGGAAATTAGTATTAGTATCGTTCAGATATTTCAGTATCGATATTTATCGAAATATCAATATTTTTGAACAACACTAGTGGACAGGTGTCTTTTATACAGGTAACAAACTGATTGATACGGGATTAAATACTTATTTTACTCATTAAAATGCAAATCAATTTATAACTTTTTTGAAATGCATTTTTCTGGCAATTTTTGTTGTTATTCTGTCTCTCACAGTTCAAATAAACCTACCATTAAAAATATAGACTGATCAATTCTTTGTCAGTGGGCAAATGTACAAAATCAACAGGGGATCAAATCATTTTTTTCCTTACTGTAAGACAAATGCAGTAATCCAACGACTTTCAACACTGTCGCTGGAATTGCTTGCCAGTTCTTCGCTGAGTTGTGGATTTCTACACACATTTCTAAATTTGAACCTCAAGTGGGATTCTATTAGAGGAATTTGTTTGTGTTGCAGTGAGCTTGTCTTGTTCTCCGGACACTACAGTAATAAAATTAAAATGCTGGAAAAAACTGGATTTAACTTTTAGATGCACTGTCTGTCATGCACTGTCATCCCACTTTACAACAACGGAAAACTGCAGCGTCAGAGGGCAAAAGATTGCACACAACCCAAGGACCATTTATGAAAGCACATGTGACTTCATTTGGGATGTGTAATTGGAAAAGTGTTACTGAGTCTGCGAGAAAGGGGTGGGAAAGAGAGAATATGTGAAAGAGAGCGGAGGAGAGAGAGCGTAAGGCGAACGTGGGGAACTTTTGACAGTTTTGTGTGTTTGTTCCAGAGTTGTGAGAGAGCAGCAGATGGCTTCACTCCGTGTGAGTTTGCCGTGGAGTGTGACTTTGCCTCTGGTTGTGCCACTGATGTTGCCATCCACCAAGTCAACAGCCAACCGGTGAAGTCAGTCTGTTCAGCCATCCCACCCTCTGACAGAAAGACACTCTGTGCCTTAGTGAAGACACAAACATAAATAAATACATTAGTACATAGTGTGAGAAAAGATTATTAATGCAAAAGTCCAAATCACAGAGCATTAATGCTGATAGCCCTCTCTTAGATCTTAAAGCTACTGTGAGTTTTTTGTAATTATTTCCTCTCTGGTCCCAGCTTAAAAGATTAGTTCTTCCCAAAAGAAAATTCTGTCATTATTCACTCACTGTTATGCCGTTTCAAAGTCATATGCCTTCTTTTCTTTGGCAGAACACAGAAGTGATTTTCTTAAAGAATATTTCAGGCACTCAGTGTACAGGTGTTGGCGCTCCAAAATGACAAAAAAGCATCATAAATATATCATAAACACCAATGCATATGGCTTTTTATGCTAAATTCAAAGTCTTCTGAAGCCATTAGACAGCTTGGAAAATTTCAGTTGTTATTCACTGAAAAATCTTGGCACATTCTTGGGAAAAGCAACAAAAAGTAAGATTTGTATCAGTCCAAGAATTCACTTTAATCAGATTTTTTTTCTTCAAATCAGTTGATCTAGTTTACAAATTATGATTTATGAATGATTATCATCATTATTCATTAATAAGACAATTGTGTGTGTGTGTGTGTGTGTGTGTGTGTGTGTGTGTGTGTGTGTGTGTGTGTGTGTGTGTGTGTGTAATGCCAATTGTTTTCCAATTTATGTGGTATTGTGTATATATATAATTTTAATGCAATTTTGTGTGTATT
>NC_133381.1:35242770-35262463 GCF_049309525.1 Garra rufa | reverse complement strand
GGCCCCAGCAATTTGTCCAATTTGATGAACTGAATCAAATGTGTAAATATACAATGAAATGTTCCTCTAAAGCAGCTACAATGGTGAGATTGTATTTCACACGGCTCATTCCTCCACATGTCCCCTGGGGCCCTCGCAAGACCTTAAACCTCTGGCACTTATCTAATTAGCTCAGGGAAACACTGAATTATTAAAGTCGCCTAAATCATTCAGAGCACGAGCCTAATGTCTGCCGTGTTCACAGGAGGTGGAAGGACGCAGAGCAATAATGTCACTGCCTACTGTCCAACTGTCAAGATGATTGTTCTTCTGAAAGACATTTGTCGCCAGCATACAGTTACACCGGTGATACCTTCTCGTTCAGAGTAACTTTACCCACACATTCTTTCACACGCTGCGTCTTTTTCAAAACAGAGGTATTTGAACTCTGATATTAGTTTTTTGCCGTGTATAAGTCTGGGAACAATCATCATTTTTGTCCCCTTCCAACAGCTGGAAGCGTTTGCGCTTACTTTTAATGCGTCATTGTAAACACAAGCAATCTGAGGGACAAAAAATAAAATAAACAGCCTTCCCATCATCCTATTTGAGTGCTCAGACAGGCCAAGGCAAGGATAGTACTTGTTTAATGATAATCATGCAACATTGCTGTCGAAACCATCGATAGATTCTTTCTAAAGCAGTGTTTGTCCATTTCTTAAAGGATTGAGAGTATGGTAAGTGGTCTCAAGTTTTGTCCCACTGACCTTTTGCTGGCAGCAGCTGATATAGAAGCTGGAAAGAACAACAAATATGGGTTTTATGTAACCACTTAGACTAATATTTGTGGACACAAACCTCTCCAAGTTCAAGTTTCTCTGGCCCGCTTGATTGATTCCAGAGAGACATCTCAAGGCCCTTTCACATGAATCCGGGCTTGAGCGCATCTCCTAACATAAGCATCATTCGTCGCTTAGACCTCCACATGACAAAGACGCAGATGGCGTCAGAGAACATCGGTTTTGTGACGCTGATAACTAAACATCATGATTACTAAAAACAGGATTTGTATGTGGTTTATGGGCTGTTCACACTGCAAGCATTTAGGATAGTGCTCCCAAAAGTAAAAATTCTGTCATTAATTACTCGCCCTCATGTCTTTCCAAACCTGACCTTTGTTCATCTTCTTCTGCGTCCCAATGTGAATACTATCCACACTATCTGCCCTAAATAGTATTGAGAATTACTACTATTAAATAGAATTTATGATGGATAGTTTGCACATTGGGATGCAGCAATAAAGTCAAAAAGAAGAAAAAAGACTGATATTTTCTCAGAATTGCATTTATATCTCACAATTCTCACTTGATAACTTGCAATTTTGTATGTTAGAATTGAGACTTTTTTTTAAGATTTGAAAATATTGAAAATAGAAAATGTTGTTTATATCATGCAATTCTGAGAAAAAAAGTCAGAATTGCTAGTTCGCAGAAAAAAGTTTGTTTTTTTAATACATTGGTGGCTGCCATGAGTATGAACGCTTAAAATGACCCAAAAATTAAACTAAAATACTCAAAACAATAATGTACATTCAAATATATATATGTGTGTGTTTTAAGCTTTTCAGAATCACACTTAAATAGCCATTTAAGTCATCTTGTGTAAATTCCTGTATTTTTTATTGATTGATAGAAAATAGAAAAAAAAACAAATGTCAGGTTTTTTTAAGCTGTGCAGTTGAGTTCAACGCATTAAGGAACACTGACACATGTCATGAGAAATTTCTGTCACAGCACAGCAGCATATAAATGGATAGTTTACAGTGATGTAAAAAATAATGGTGTAAATACAAATTTAGATGATGTTTAAAAGCAACTGAAAGCTTATCTTCAAACCTAATTAAAGTGAACCTCTATTTTTGCTCCTTGTGTTATGGCATACTGAGAGAAAAGCTAAAAAAAAAAAAACTGTGAAGTAAATGAATGCATAACTAAGTAAAAACAATTGACATAAAATGACATTACAAATCTCGAGGCGTTGAGGCAAGCATCCTGCTTTAACCTTGTTAATATGCCTCCCTCCCCCGCTTCATTTCAATTAAGAAAATTACTTTTTAGTTCAATTAACAATAATTCATGCTTAACTGAATAAAATTTATTAAACAATTAAGGCAGGCAGCGAGAGAGTGCGAGCAATGTGATTAGAAGACAACAATGTGAGCTCCTGGTGGAAGGCAATGTGAAAATGTTGCCTAGGATGAGAAAATGAAAGCAAGGTGAGTATAAGAGACTGTCATCGCCTCTGTTGTGCTTGATCTATTACAGATAAACGTGCCACCATGGCTTAGAATACAAAGATAGCATCCTTTCTTCCCCTTGGGCAATGTCTTGCCTTTCAAAGACTACTTTAACCGTATTCTCCTCTTTACAAGGATATAATGAGCCCAGGCGCTGTCTGAGATACGTGCGCCAGCTTAATTTAAAGCTCGTTTCCCTTGAAGAACACATTTAAATATGTTCTTTGTTTTAAGTAACTGTTCGCTCGCTCTCCTAATCATGGCGGCCCGTACCCAACCGAAATGATTTACGCATCCACAATTATTGGATAATCCCCACTGTCATTACTCCAGGCATCTGCTCTGTCACAGTGCTAAGAGCTTTTGGCTGTGCTTCTGCGAGGTTATTGTGCTCTCCTGTAGGGAGACCGACCTGCCTTCATTCCGCAGAGTTAAACTCTATTTAAGTCAATGGAATAAAATTAGGGCTTTAACGGTGTCGAACGTAGAGGTTGTTTGTGTGGGTCGACGTTAATATTACCCATGAGCAAGTCTTGGATAGTGGACAGTCACGGATAATGTTGAAGGCCTCTTACAAAAATGCTGTGGTTGCTGTTAGGGTTGTGCCGATAGACGATAGTATCGTGTATCGACGATAGTCAGAGATATCGCCTGTTGCTGATTCCTTTGACGATAGTAAGATGATTATTATTATTATTATGCGTCAAAAAGGCACCTAACTTTAGCGATGCAGCGGGGAGAGTCGGTTCTAGGATGCCTCAGAAACTTGCCGCGGTATAAACGTGCAGTGAAAATGGGTGAGAGATTTATTCATCATACAGTGTACTGCACATAGATTAAGTGTAGACAGTCATTAGGATAACAGAGGTAGTAAAATGTGGTTTAGGCTGAATTAAATATGTGACCCTGGACCACAAAACCAGTCTTAAGTCGCTGGGGTATATTTGTAGCAATAGCCAAAAATACATGGTATGGGTCAAAATTATTGATTTTTCTTTTATGCCAAAAATCATTAGGAAATTAAGTAAAGATCATGTTCCATGAAGATTTTTTGTCAAATTCCTACTATAAATATATCAAAATGCAATTTTTGATTAGTAATATGCATTGTTAAGAACTTAATTTGGACAAGTTTAAAGGTGATTTTCTCAGTATTTAGATTTTTTTGCACCCTCAGATTCCAGATATTCAAATAGATGTATCTCAGCCAAATATTGTCCTATCCTAACAAATCATACAGCAATAGAAAGCTTATTTATTGATCATCTCAGTTTTGTAAAATTTAACCTTATGACTGGTTTTGTGGTCCAGGGTCACATATGAGAATCCGTCTGTATATAGTAAACATAAACATTCACCTCAGTAACATCTGTATGCGTCAACTAGAATCAGGATGCGATAAAATGGCGCTAAACATATGCACGTGAATTACACGGGCACCGTTTCTCCACAATCAATATGAACTGAACTATAACATGAACTGATGACAAAGATCAGACATACAGCGGTAATATTATCGCAATATGACGGGTAAAAAAAGATGCGTCCCTGAAGATAGCAGAGAATGAAACCGAAAGTAAACTTAAACCTATCCAACAGAACTACTGTCAGCGCTCTGTACACGCACAACTTAGTCACATGCACTACCCTTACAAAACGAATAAGGAATTTATTACATATTGACATATTTACATATCATTAAATAAATTAGCACGATGGTATGGTGTATCGGCGATCTCACAGGCTGACGATAGGACGATATGTAAATTGTGCATATCGCCCAACACTAGTTGCTGTACAGTTTTGTAAAAGTTTTAGGTAATGCCATTTGTTGTGCTGTTTTGTTTGGTATTTTTTGACAGTGATGGCTATAAGATGTTAAAATGATACTAGCAGTTTTGTTTTGTTGTGATTTTTAGTTTTTGTTTTGGGACATGGTTGCTATTACTACAATCTAGTTTATTATACTAGCAGTTTTGTTGTGCTTTTTAGTTTGCTTTTTGTTTCATTTGATTTATTATTGTGATGTGGTGGCTAATAACAAGATAAAACAGTTTTGTCCTTGTAAAGGTTTTGTCATATATATTTTTTGTCTTGTTTTGACAGTGGTAACAAATATCAAGTTTAAACAGCTTTTTCAAATTAAACAGTTTTTGTAACAGTTTCGTTTTGTGACTGGATAATAGTTCAAACTGTTTTATCATAATATCAGTAACTAAATTTAATATTTTGTCTAGGGATGGGTGATATGATCAAAAAACTATCGCAATTAAATTTTTCATATCAGTCGATTATTGGTGATTATCACAATCAATTTTGTTTCATGTTTAAGGGGAGACACTGCAGGCAAAAACACTGTTTCATGGTGTTCTTTCAAACTAGTGGAAAGAAAACACACAAAAGACACTGTTAAGTGTTTCTTTTATAGCATTTTATCTATTTGTGTCAATAGATTTCAATTACAATACATATTTTTAAAGGCCTTTTTCTCCAACACTGAGCCATAAATCTCCACTTCACACACACCAAACTTTTCATTTTTGCAGCTTCACCCACAGCAGAAGTGATTATAAGTTTTTTTATGCATTTTTGCAAGTGGCTTTCCTTAATAATGTGCTTGTTAGTAAGTTTTGCCGCTAAATGCGGCTAAAGTAAACATTACGGCTCATCATCCTACGGCATACAAATAAACACGGCATAAAAATGAACACATTTTTAATTTTTATTTTATTTTATTATTTCACTGCAAAATTTCCATAGTTCATTAGCTCACTTTGATCTTAAATGTTTTTAAATATTTATTTACTTAATTCTGCTGATTTAGAGAGGGGCGGGGCGAGCAGAGCTCATTAGCATTTAAAGGAACATGCAACAGAATCGCTCGCTCTAAAAAGGGCTGATTTTGACAAGGTAAAAAGAGTGTTTTTAACGCTACTATTGAGAAATTGTAACCAAAGTATTATATAGACTTCTCATTAAGACCCTAAAGAATCATATGAACTTGTGGAAAATGTGCATCCGATGACCCCTTTTACAGAATGACTGAAAATGTAAAAATGCAGAACTTTTTTTATGAGTATATGGTTTAGTGGTAGGGTTATAGAATATACAAGTATGTATATTGTTATTTTTACTGTTATGTTTACATTTCTACTAGGGCTGGGCGATATGGAGCAAAAAATATATCTCGATATATTTTGCTATATCTCGATATACGATATATATCTCGATATAAGTCTTTTTTTATTGAAACTCAGAGGTAGGCAGTTCAGAACAAAGTGCTTCTGCGAATTTTCTTTTAAAAATCCCTGTATACATATTAGAGCTGCACGATTCTGAATAAAATGAGAATCACGATTTTTTGGCTTAGAATAAAGATCACGATTCTGGAGAACTTTATTTTAAAGATTTACCCCTGAACATTAGGTTATCAAACAGCAGTAACATAGCAGTAAAATAAGACATAATAAACTTGGCTTTAAATTTAAAGAAATTTAATGAAAAATAATGTAATAATGTAATGAAAAAAACACCATTAAACATAAAAAACAAACATACAAAGTTATTATGTCAGAGAAAAGCGATTTAAAGATTCTTAGCTAAAAACACTTGTTGCCTGTCAACATTTTATGGCTATCACCGTCCTCTCTGTGGGATGCCCAAGTTTACTTCACCATTTTACAAATAAATCCTAATCTAATCATGACAAACCATATAACATTGGAAAGGTCTAAGGCTCCTAAATAGATATTTGACATTTTGTTGTGTTACAAATTGTAGAGTGCACCTTAAAAATCTACTTCATAACAGGAGTTCTGACCTTTTTCACAGACATCCTTGTTGCCTTTTTCCCTATTACACTTTAGAAATAATAAGAAATGATATATCAGATGAAAACTTAAAATTTCAAAGTTCATCATTTGAAAGCCATTTTAAAATCAGACATTGCATTAACATGGACAATTTACATCAAAATCATATTACAAAATGTTTTTGCCCATGAATTATAAAGATTTAAGTTTCAATTCTTCATTTTCACGTCTCTGTTCAAAAATGGGAGTAACAGTTAAGGGGTTAATGGATCGTCATGCTCATATGTGACCCTGGACCACAAAACCAGTCATAAGGTTAATTTTTTCAAAACTGAGATGTATACATCATATGAAAGCTCAATAGATAAGCTTTCTATTGATGTATGGTTTGTTAGAATAGGACAATAATTGGCAATCTGGAATCTGAGGGTGCAAAAAAATCAAAATATTGAGAAAATTACCTTTAAAGTTGTCCAAATTAAGTTCTTAATGCATATTACTAATAGGGCTGCAACGATTAATCGAACGATGTTGTGAGGCGCGTTTAGTCAATGAAGCCGGTACTTTGATTAGTAGTAAATCCCCATCACGTGCGTTCAGCTGGAGCGGCAGTTAATACACACAGCCTTAAATCACTGACAAGCCACGCCAAATCGCGCTGAAAATCGAATTCGATTTTCAGCACGATTTGGCGTGGCTTGTCAGTGATTTACGCTGGGGTGTTTGAATTGCCGCTCCAGCTGAAGGCACGTGATGGGGATTTACTACTAATCAAAGTACCGGCTTCATTGACTAAACGCGCCTCACAACATCGTTCGATTAATCGTGCAGCCCTAATTACTAATCAAAAATTACATTTTGATATATTTACAGTAGGAATTTGACAAAAAATCTTCACATGATCTTTACTTAATTTTCTAATGATTTTTGGCATAAAAGAAAAAACAATAATTTTGACCCATACAATGTATTTTTGGCTATTGCTACAAACATACCCCAGCGACTTAAGACTGGTTTTGTGGTCCAGGTTCACACACACACACACACACACACACACACACACACACACACACACACACACACACACACACACACACACACACACACACACACACACACACTCACACACACACACACACACACACACACACACACACACACACACACACACACACACACACACACACACATATATATATATATTTGTGATCATTTCCGTTCAGATTTTACCACCAAGTCTCAATTTTGGCATGATTGCAAAGCTAAAGTGTGCAAAAATGTATCACTTTTTTTTTTGCTGGACTGCCAGTCATATTTACCAGCTCATTTTTGTCTGTCAAATCAAGTAAACATTTATTTACTGACCTCATGTTTGTTATAATTGAAAAACTGCCCTGGTAAACCTTGAGTGTATAACCATCTTTAAAAACTTCCTATAGTCTCAGAACTTTATTCATATGGTTGCTTCTTTTTATTTTCTGTGCCCTTCTATATGCCCTTTATTTAATATTTCTATAATATGAAGGCTGTTCATTCATCATTCCTCATTCAATTCATCATGTCCTTTTTCGAAGTTTATATTGCATGATGTCCTTGAAGTTCTCTCTAAACTATAATGCACTCCTGTACACTACACTCCCGTCATATTTCCGTCTTTATATTCGCTAGCGCATTAATTTTTTTCCATTCAGGAATAAGTGTTTTCACAATCTCTTATGTGCCTATTTGTTTTCTTGTTATCCCTTGATGTGTCGGTAAGACTGCGATTTGCTCTCCAGTTTGGATGAATTGCAGCAGGGATTTGGATGACTCTGGTCCAACAGTGAGTGATTGAGATGAATGATCTTTTATTGTCATCCATTTTGTGGATATGATGGGGGAACACATTGTGACCCTCCACTCCAAGCCACTGGAGGCCACGCTGGCAAAGGGGAGAAATGATGATTAAAGACGGAAGAGCCCAATTGCAGAATGTGGTTTAATGAAGCCCAAATGAAATTAATAACCCTGGTGTCCCAGCAGAAGACCAACACAAATGAAAATATGTTATGGGAGCTTAGCGTCTCCCAGATTGTTCATGTTTCAAGGTGATAAGGATACTCAAAGTTTTGCCCAGTAACCCAGAATTTGAAAGAGTTTTACTATAATTAAGTAGCTCACTAGACAGTAAAGGACAAACTAGTTCTGCAGTTGAGAAATCATTGTACTGCTTAGGTTTATAGTGTACAACAAGAAAAAGGCCCTTTTAAAGGCTTATCTATCTATCTGTCTGTCTGTCTGTCTGTCTGTCTGTCTAATTATTTATTTTGCATTAGTACTGTATGTTAGTACTATTTGTGTATTTTAAAATACATTGTTCTTGCCATAAAAATAGCCATAGATGCCAATATGGCAATAAAAAATAACAAATTATTTTATAAAATAATTTATTTAGAAATTATTTATTAATTTAATTTAATTATTTAATTTATTTACAGTTGCAATCAAAATTATTCAACCCCCCAGAGTCTGCAGTACTTTACAAATAAAAGCTTGTCTGAAGTTTCAGGACTTTATAAAAAATGCATCTACAACAGTTTACTGGCATATTAAAAGTGACAATGTCAATATATAATGTAATGTGTTTGAGTTATAGGATTTTTTAATAACACAGCTATGTCAGAATTATTCAACCCCTATTCAACATTGCCATTTTAAGTCATTTATTTTTGTGGTAGGGAACAAAATTATCCTAAAACACAGCACAAAGGCTTTATAAACTATTAAAAAAAAACTGAATCAGCTTGAGATGTTACATATCTATACATTTATCCCATGCATGTGCTGAAGTTGAGTAGCAAATATGGTAAAGTCAACAGAGCTTTCACAAAAGCTATAGAGAAGAAATAGTTTTATTGTATTAGAAAGTCTAAGGCTATGTGAAGATTTCTAAGACATTAAAAGCCTTATTCCTTAGTTTAAAGTGTGTTGTACAGTACCAGAAAACCTTTGAGGGTGTTAAACCAAAAATGCACAATTTCATAAAATGTTCTATCAGAGCAACTGAGAAAAACCTGCAATGTACAGCCAAAGACTTGCGAGATGACCAGACGAAAGGAGGAAAAATATTTCATTCCAGAGTAGAAGATGAACATAAGACAGGCATGGCTTTCATGTTGGGGCATCTTGGCGAATACCATTCTTGATCAAGAAGAACAAAAAGGTCAGCTTGAATATGCTAAAATTAATTTGGATAGACCTGTGGAGTTCTGGAAGAATGTTTAATGGAGTGATGTGGCCAAACTAGAACTTTTTGGACGTATAGATCAGCGGATTGTCTTGTGAAAAAAAAGGAAAACTAATGAGCAGAAGAACACTATCTCCATGGTCAAACATGGAGGTGAGCTGATCCAATTATGGGGTTGTTTTACTGTAGTATGAAGTGGAAAACATGAGCGTATGAAGGAAACCATGGATTCTTTGAAGTATCAGGCCATTTTGACAAGAATTGTGATGCCTTTGGTGCAAAGACCGAAGATGATGATCAATGGACTTTCCTGCAGGACAATCATGCCAAAGTAAACAAACAAATCTACTTATGCTTGGTTCAGGGATCAGTCACAGAATGTTCTTGAGTGGCCTGTTCAGTCTCCAGATTTAATTCTCATTGAAAATATTTGGTCGAATTTGAAGAAAGCAGTGGCAAAGTGAAAACCAAAGATTATCCATGATCTAAAAGCTTTTTCAGCTGAGGAATGGTCCAAGATTGCAGTAGAGAGGTGATCAACGCTTCTAAAAACTTTCAAACAGCGTTTATTGATGGTTTTAAATAATAAAAGATTCTGCACCAAATTTTACTTTTGGGGGTTGAATAATTTTGAACATGAACGTTTAGAGCCAATTTTTTTTTTTTCCATTATTTATCAATTTATGTTCTCAGAATAACTCAAATGTGTATTAATATACTTCATCTAATAGTGTACTAATGCCTTTGTAGATTTGTTTTTAGAAAAACAAATTATCTGGAACAAAATGTCTTGCATGTCAAGGGGGTTGAATAATTTCGATTGCAACTGTACATTTGATTAATTAAACAGCTCATTTGATTAATTTGATAAATGTTTTTAAATATCTATTTATTTATTGTCTGCTGATTTATTTTCAGTAGTTTATAGCATATACAGTATGTTACTACTATTTGTTTCTTTTATAATACATTGATATTGCCATAAAAATAGCCATAGATGCTGGTATGGCAATAGAAAATAAACAAATTTCCATAGTTCATAAGCTCATTTTGATCTGAAATGTTTTTAAATCTATATCTATTTAATTCTGCTGATTTATATACAGTAGTTCATAACATTAACAGTATGTTACTACTATTTGTTTATTTTAAAATACATTGATCTTGCCATGAAAATAGCCATATATGCCGGTATGGCAATAAATAAATAAATTTTAATTTTTTTAATTTAATTTAGCTGCAAAATTTTCATAGTCCATAAGCTCATTTGGTCTTAAATGTTTTAAAATATATATTTATTTAATTTAGTTGATTTATATACTATAGTTATTTTCTTCCTGTGCTGTATGTTTTGAGACAAAATAAATGTAATATGAAGTTTATGATTTTCTTTCTTTCTTTTTCTTTCTTTCTTTTTCTTTTTTTTAGGCAGTCAGAGGTATTCCAGAATGTCCTGTTCTATCAATATTTATTTAATATTTAATTTAAAATGCATTTTTTGGCATACATTTTGGCACCAGAAAACAATTTTCTACAATGTAAGGACACTGTAAAAATGATTTTTCGAAATTCACAGCAAAAAAAATATTTTCATCCTTCTATTTTTAAAATTACCAGTTCAATTCAGTGTTATATGACATTGCTTTCTTTACTAGCAATCTCTGTGTGCAAATCATGCCTCAATTTTTTGTGTGTGTATCCATTGTTTTAGCTTTGGTCTGATCTGATTTGATCTTTCACTTAAGAATTACTTATTAATTTGGTCCTGACCAACTGGTTAATGAACAGTGCCCTAGTTAGCTATTATTGTTGAACATGAGCTATTCTAGTAACTGATCACAAGGAAGCGACCGCTGGGACAGTGCCTACTGCATACACTCTCAGGAATCACGACAATCCTGCGGTATCCTCTCATTTCAGGGAAGGCGTCTGACAATGTATGAAGCATTGTGGAAAGCAATTCATGTGTGTGCGTGCAATATGGCTGAGCCTCCTGACTCTCTGACTGAGTGGATGGGCTCTCCAGGCTGCTAACAGCAGGGGAGAGCAGTGATGAGCTCATTCCTGTCCTACTGGCAGGAAGGAAGCAGCAGACTCCAGACTCGCAGCCCCCAGGCCTCAGGTGCTGCTGCGCTGCTCATTTAGCTCCTGGCTGCTTTGAGAACACACCAGCAACCACCGCAGGCACACGCAAAACCTGCTCCGAGATGATCAGGATCACCTGCAACAAACAAAGACCATTAAACCGAAGAGATGTTTTCTTCTTGCACTTTTTGTTTAATTTGTACCCCGTAGGTTTGTAATATTAGGATGTATAGCAGTGTGCATGGGCCGTTGGCTTCTGCTTGTACAGGCTGTAATTACATACCTTGCGGAAATGTCTATCGTTGGCCTTTCAAAAGCAGTCGTATATTTTAACTTTTTGCAATCAATATACAACATACAGTTGAAGTTAAAAGTTTACATACACCTGCGGGATCTGAAAAATGTTGATTATTTTACCAAAAAAAGAGGGATCACACAAAATGCGTGTTACATAAAAGATGTTTACATATAGTCCACAAGAGAAAATAATAGTTGAATTTATAAAAATTACCTTGTTCAAAAGTTTATATAAGCTTGATTCTTAATACTGTGTTGTTACCTGAATGATCCACAGCTGTTTTTTTTTTTTTTTTTAGTGATAGTTGTTCATGAGTCCCTTGTTTGTCCTGAACAGTTAAACTGCCTGCTGTTCTTCAGAAAAATCCTTCAGGTCCCACAAATTCTTAATTTTTTTCTGAATTTTTGTGTATTTGAACCCTTTCTAACAATGACTTATGATTTTGAGATCCATCTAATCACACTGAGGACTCATATGCAACTATTACAGAAGGTTCAAACTCTCACTGATGCTTCAGAAGGAAATACGATGCATTAAGAGCTGGGGGGGTGAAAATCTTTGAAGATCAGGGTAAATGTAACTTATTTTGTCTTCTGGGAAACATGTAAGTATCTTCTGTATCGTCTGAAGGGCAGTACTAAATGAAAAAAAAAAAAGATATTTAGGCTAAATAAGAAAAATATGCACATCTTCATTTCGTTCAAAAGTTTTCACCCCCAGCTCTTAATGCATGTTTTTTCCTTCTGGAGCATCAGTGAGTGTTTTAAACCTTCTGTAATAGTTGCATTTGAGTCCCTTAGTTGTCCTCAGTGTGAAAAGATGGATCTCAAAATCATACAGTAACATGCATGTTGTTTGATCACTATTATTTTGGTAAAATAATTAACATTTTGAAGATTCTGCAACGTGTGTAAAATTTTGACTTAAACTTTATGTAGCTAAAAGGTTTCTGTAAATGAAAGGGTGTTCTGTTAATCATCTGTATATTGATATTAGCTTCTAGTCATTTAATGCTCATTTAAAGGTAATAAAGAGTTCATAAGTCTATTCGAATCTATTTTCATAAACTATAAAGAGTGATATCATGCAATTGTAACTAACAATTGTAAGCTATTTCTACCCTTAACCCATAAAAAGTAGTTTTGCTTTTATAAATTGTTGTTTAGGTTAATAAAGTGTTAAATAATGTTTTACTTCAATGAAACCGATTAATGTACGTTACCATTTTTTTAAGTAGCATTTCTAGTGGACTTCAATGGGGATCAGCGGGTTAAACATCCAAATTGCAGTTTCAATGCAGCTTCAAAGGGCTCTACACGATCCCAGCCGAGGAATAAGGGTCTTATCTAGCGAAACGATTGGTTGTTTTCTAAAAAAAAAATTTACAATTTACATACTTTTTTAACTTCACACATTACGTCCTCATGTTGGAAAGGTGACGTAGGCGGAAGTACCAACCCAGTGTTTACAAATGGATCGTGCAAAGAAAGTCAAATGCCCTTTACAAAAAAAGGTAAAACAACAATGTTGGACGTTTTTGAAGCTGCAATGAGATTGAGTTTTTAAACCAAAGTACATGATGAAGAACTAACCATGCATGACCTTTCCAATGTGATTGCATAATGTGTGAAGTCATAGACTGGCATCGTCGAGCTAGTGCTAGATGAGCATTTGCAGTTAAAAAGTATATAAATGTTAAGTTTTGTAAGAAAATGGCCAACCATTTTGCTAGATAAGACTCTTACTACTTGGTTGGGATTGTGCAGACCCCCTGAAACTGCAATTTTGGACCTTCAACCCTTTGATCCCCATTCATGTCCACTATATCGAGAAAAATCCTGGATTGTTTTCCTCAAAAACCTTAATTTCTTTTCTGAAGAAAGAAAGACATGAACATCTTGGATGACATTGGCCAGAAAGTGTAAAAATGTCAAAGCACAATAAAGATTGTTACAAAATAACACTGAATATATTATTTTGGCATATTTAGCAATTTTACTCATCAACAGTCTATAAATACTCTTTCCCCTATACTGTCTTTATGTGATGCCATAATGTAAATGCATATTCAAAAGCAAGAGATTTATTAACACATGGTCGTGACTTCAATCTTTAGCAGTGTTTCCAAGAGAAACTGTAGACCTTGAATATGACTGAAATGTCCCTTTTTGGCAGTGTTAGCGTGAGAGTGAACAGTGAGGAGGATCTGGACTCACAGGTGTTGTCACCTCAGGGAACAGGCGGCCATGACAAAGACATCTGACAGGATACACGTCTCACCTATTGTCAGGTGTCTGTTACACTGAGTCTGACGACGATGACGGCTCCCTACAAGATTTCTACCAAAACTGGTGAGCGAGATTAATTTGCTCTTCGTTATCACAAGCTTTGCACTTGTGAAGCACCACACCAGAGCCGAGCTAAGCAGTCTTCAGTTTTTCTTTGTTTGCACACAAAGTATATCAGTTGTATATACAAACTAGTGGTGGGCATAGATTAATTTTTTTAAATCTAGATTAATCTCACTGTAATCTTGGAATTAATCTAGATTAATCTAGATTAAAATGACTAATTTGTATTCTGCTGAAAGCATTCAGAATATGTGTGCTACCCAAATAATGACTAAAAGTAAGTCTTTCAGAACGTGTTTCTCAAGCCAGGTGGCGCATTAGACCAGGGGCTCATCTCCTGTTTCCAAAATGCATCGCAAACTGCTTGACAATTGCATTTACAACACAATTAACTATACAAACTTGTGTACGCGGTACGTGCGTGTTGCAGTTAAATACACAGACGCGCACTGGCATGGATATCTGCGTGCATAGTCTTCGGTTAAACTGCGTTGCTTTTAGAAGCGTCAATTCAGTTGTTGCATATAGTTTAATGTCGTTATTTCGGGATTATCAAAATTTGAGATTTTACAGGGGCACAGCAGATTTTCACTGTGGCGCGTGCCCCCGTAAAAAGGGTCTAGCAACGCCCCTGCCCTGAAGCAAACTCGGCGGATTCATAGCTGCATCCATGTTAGGGATGGCGAAAACTAAAAAATTTCTTGACCGACCACCGAGCCTCATTAGCCGGTTGAAACCGGTTAACCGATTAGTTTAAAATATGGTACGCTATTTGAAATAACAGCCATTTCCAGCCGCGCCTGCAATTTCGCAACTCTGTCGCATCTGGCCGCGATCACACCGAACGCGTCTTTTAGTTCTAAAAACGCGAGGCGCACAGCACTGCCTTTTTTTGGTGACTTTTAATAAAAGAGCGTGCTGCGTTTTTTTTATGTTGCTAAGCAACGACCAAAACAGCTGTCCTGTCAGTCAAATCAAAGGATTATAGCGCGAGCGCTCTAAAATCTTAGTTTTATGCTGTTAAGTAAACTGTCATATTAGCAGAAACCCTAAATAATACAGCTCCGGGTTACCCACGATAGACACAAAAGGTTTCTCCTCTATTTCTTGCAGTCTCCGGACTTTTTAAGCAACCGTAAAATTCCGTCACCACAACAGAAGGCCCGCCTCTCCATTCATTCGATTGGACAATGGAAAAGAACGCGAATGACGTTGGGCGTTTTTCCGCTCAGAGTTGATTTTTTTTTTCAACTTCACGCGCTCAGAGCGCTCCTGCAAAAACGCGAGGCGCAGCAGGCGGTGAAAACGCGAGGCGCCTGGGACGCATAAGCAGCGCGTAGAACGCTCACTGCCAACAGAAAACCATTCAAAAGAGGCGCCTCCATCTGCAAAAACGCGTTCGGTGTGATCGCAGCCTCTCTCTGCCGCTCTGCCTCCCGCACACACACACACACACACACACACACTGCCACTCACGTCACTTTTTTAAAATCCCCTACAGCGCGAAACATGAGTCCCGCAAACGCGGCGCCGAAGAGCTTGTTGTATGTAATCGTAGGACAAATGGCTCCTTAGTTTCAAATGGTTTGGGTACAAGTTGATCGCTTTGAAAATAAAGGCGTTTGTCTAGGTTAGAAGCTCATTTGAAACATTGCCACGGCTCATTTAAGAAAATGACAGCTCCGAAGAGACGCCGCTTTAGTTGAGGTAGTGCTAACCATATTAAAGAAAGATGATGATCATCATCACCTTATCGGTTACCACTGAAATGTAGATGTAATGTATTTCCAAATCTAAGCCCATCTTATGCGGAATGTTGCCTAATAGACTGCAACATGATAAAACCAATGGATAAAACAGGCACCTTCAGAATGCGTAAAAAAAACCAACTACCGACAACTTTGACCGGTTAACGTTGATACGGTCAACCACCGGTCAAACGGTCATCGGTTAACATCCCTAATCCATGTTAGCACGTCACGTTTGATGTGGTAATTTCACAGTAGGCATACACACAGGTTCGAAGACTCGTTCTCGCCCCCTACAGTGCAATTCGGCTAGGTATACATCCGCGCTAAAATATCAAGGTGAAAGTTATCATAGCTTGCGTAGTATAGACCCAGCTCCCAACCCAACTTTGAGAATAAATTAACGGCGATATTTTTTTTATCGCCCGATAAGAGTCTCACGTTAACGCAGCACGTTAACGCCGATAACGGCCCACCACTAATACAAACGCATTCATTTAAGTCAATGTTGTTGCGTGATTATCTGTTAGGCCTAGTGTCAAAATAAAACATTTTGGACACTTAAAGGATTACTCCACTTTCGAAATTAAAATTTCCTGATAATTTACTCACCCCCATGTCATCCAAGATGTTCATGTCTTTCTTTCTTTAGTAGCAAAGAAATTAAGTTTTTTGAGAAAAACGTTCTAGGATTTTTCTCCATATAGTGGACTTCAATGGTGCTCAACGGGTTGAAGGTTAAAAATGCAGTTTCAGTGCAGCTTAAAACGTCTCTACACAATCCCAGCCAAGAAATAAGGGTCTTGTCTAGTGAAACGATTGTTTTTTTTTTCTATAAAAAAATGTACATACTTTTTAACCTCAAATGCTCATCTTGTTTAGCTCTGCGATGCGCATGCGTACTCTGTGCACTGCGGTTCAATACAGTTAGGGTATGTTAAAACTCACATCTCATTTTCTCCTCCACCTTCATAATAGTCCTACATTGCTGCAGAAGTACCAACCTAGTGTTAACAAAGTGAACATGCAAATTAAATGGCCCTTACAGGAAAAAAAATTAAAGTTGGAGGAGAAAATGAAATTTTTTAATACTTTTCCCACATACCCTAACTGTTGTGAACAGGAGTGGACAGAAAACGCATCACAGAGCTAGACAAGATGAGCATTTGTGGTTAAAAAGTGTATAAATATTTATTTTATTAAGAAAATGATTGATCGTTTCGCTAGATAAGACCTTTATTCCTTGGCTGGGATTGTTTAGAGCCCTTTGAAGCTGCATTGAAACTGCATTTTTAACCTTCAATCTGTTGAGCACCATTGAAGGAGACTTTATGGAGAAAAAAATTTTTTTGGAATTTTTTCCTCAAAAACTTGATTTCTTTGCAACTGAAGAAAGAAAGACATGGATATCTTGAATGACATGGGGGTGAGTAAATTATCAGGGAATTTTTTAATCCTTTTAAAGGAATATTTTGGGTCAGTAAAAGTTCAGCCAAGCCGCAGACTTTCAATAATATTGCCACACAGCCAATGTTTTTTTGTAATATTTATGCACTATTATATTATTTATTACTATTTTGAAGGGCTTTTTCCTTTTCTCTCATTTAGTTTTATTAATTTATTTCTACTTGGCTTTTTAAATTCAGATTTAGTTTTAGTTAACTTATTTCAGTTAGTTACCATTTTTAAAAAAATTTTATTTCAACATTATTTCAGTTATGAAAAACAATTTTATTAGTTTTAATTAACAATAAAAACACTGCATATGACATGAACAGAATGTATAATTGTGTATGTGTAATTTTCTGTATATAATTAGATCTCGTTTTACTTTTTTGCTAAGAATAACTACAACATACACGTTAAAATCTGTAATGACTAAAAAAGCTTTACAGTTTAAATAATGCAACATTTTGACATTAGAATAAATTAATAAGTAATAAATAATTTTTTGTGGTAATCAACTAGTTTAACTACAATTGAACCTGGAATATTGCAGACAGTTGAATGTCTAAATTTCATTACATATTTGTGAGCCTGGACCACAAAACCGGTCTTAGACAGCATGAGTATATTTGTAGCAATAGTCAAAAATACATTGTATGGGTCAGAATTATTGATTTTTCTTTTATCCCAAAAATCATAAGGATATTAAGCAAAGATCATGTTCCATGAAGATATTTTGTAAATTTCCCACTGTAAATATATCAAAACTTAATTTTGGATTAGTAATATGCATTGCTAAGAACTTCATTTGGACAACTTTAAAGGTAATTTTTTTTTTGCACCTTCAGATACCAGATTTTCAAATAGTTGTATCTCAGCCAAATATTGTCCTATCCTAACAAACCACACTTCAATGGAAAGCTTAAAAATCATAAAGCATAAAATCAACCCTTATGACTGGTTTTGTGGTTTAGAGTCACATTTTTATGCAGGCTTTTGCTTTTCTTTTATAGATGTCACACTTTCTTTCAGCATTAGCTACATCTGATAAAGTGCTGGTCAGTCTGGCACAACGTTTCTCTATTACGGGATCCATTCACAGCTGTTCCCCCCCCCCCTCCGACGGGTTTTACCTCCACCGTCGTTCACTGTTAGTGCAAGTGCGCTGCTGCTAATCACAGCCGTGTCCTCATCTGCCAAACAGCCACATTGCGAAGAAGCTCAACAGTGAGGCTCGTGCCAATTTTAGTGCCACTCTTGGTGGCAGCAGCAACACCTGTGTCATCCGAGACTTCTGACCCGCGGTCTGTTTTCCCTTTCTGTCTCCCCTCCCTTCTCTCACTCACTCGCTCCATTGTTTGTCTTTTCTGCTGCACAGCAGAACCTAAGTCACACACAACAAAACGTTTTTTTGTGGTTTTGGAAGCAGAAAGAGAATGAGAGATAGTGAAGGGGGTGGAAAATAGAGCGAATGAGTGCCAGACCTGGGAAGTTTTTCGTTCTCTCAGGTGACTGGAATGCCATCAAGGACACGACTTGCAGGGAAGCCCGTGCAGGTGTTGTTTGTTGAGTTCTCAGCGAGGGCCTCTGGTTTAGGTGTCAAAAGACAACCTGGCTAACCAGTTTCAACTATGTGTACATTGTGTGTTATCGTAACGGGCTGCAACTGATTTGAGACTCAGCTCATCTGCCAGTAATTCTCTGTGCACATTATCCAGAGTCTGGTTATTTTTGCCGTTTTTCTTTTGTATGTTGTTTAAAAAATCTCGCTAAACTTGTATTTTCTTTAAAAGTTCTGGGGAAAAATTTAATGTGTGTAGCAAAGTGAAAATAATTTTGGTTTTTGGTGAATTTAATGAGAAGTATATCAGAAGGGCCCTATGATTTCCGCAATGTGGATATAACAGAGGGAATTGCGGAATCCAGTCATAAAAATGGAATTTACTGTATAACACGGAATGTCACGGAATTTGCCAAATGTGGGATTAATAAATCAGCAGTAGGTAACTTGAATCAAAACATGATATGGACTAGTGTCTGTGAATATTAAGCCAGAAAAAGACTATTTAAATATGAATCCTGCATTTTCTGTGTGTCTCTGTGTGAATGAATGGTGTAGACATGTTTTTTTTTAACTACACATGTATTGAAGTGCGTGCAATGCTTGCTGTGTTTTAAAGACTCTGCTGATGAGTATATATACTGCTGTAAAAGTCACTTCATGAGCATTTTACCATTTCTTTTGAGAAAAACTGTCGTTATATATACAAATAGAAACTTAAAGGTCTTCACAGCAACCCATCAAAATAAAAGTTTGGTTTAAATTGAAGAAACTGTGACTATTACTTGATGTGGCGATAGTACTACTACTAGTACTAATAAAATTGTTATTAAAACATAATTTTTTAAAAGAATTTTTACTAGAAAAAAAATATTTAGTAGAAAAAAAAAT
>NC_133381.1:35055346-35242270 GCF_049309525.1 Garra rufa | reverse complement strand
ACATTGTATCAGCTACTGATTAACAATAATTTTTATTTGAATTATCACTCATGTCTTCAGAAGGTTTTTGTCTTCCAAACAAATTCATTGCACAAATTTACAGAACCTTTTTTGTCATCTGATCCTCTTTCACAATGGCTTTACGTTGGTGTTATGTCGCAATATGTCGTTATGTCGTCTTTTCTATATAGTGTATTTTTATTAATATTTATGTTTTAAACCATGGAGGTGAGCCAATGGATATCACACAAGCAACGTGGAAACTGATCAATGTTAAAGTGAAAGTAAAAACTGACTTTCAGCATCTGATGTGCATTCTTTCAGACAATGAGAGACGATTATACTTCAATAAAAATTTTAACAATTTAAACAAAGGCAGTAAAATATATGTATATGTTATTTAAGTAATATAATACTTGATTGATAATAATTGTTTAAATTGATATAGTTGATTTATTCTTTGAAACTTTAATATTAATTTATGCAGTTGCAATGCCTTGATTCTAGTAAGATTTACACAGTCATAGCCATAAATGCAATGGTACTAATAATTGGCATAATTCTTTCGGTTTTCGGTTTCGGCCAAGAATTTTCATTTCGGTGCATCACTACATCATATGTAAATGTGGTCAGGCTAAAGCTGTAGCCGCAGGAGGCAACACAAGCAATTTGCTTCACCACCTCCGCCACAAACATGTCCTGGAATATGAAGAATGCACAATAAAGTGTTGTGTATTTTGACTGCAAGTCATGAATTCTGATTACAATTATGAGTGCCACTGTCACTTCTTTGTGAACAGCAGCATT
Source organism: Garra rufa (assembly GCF_049309525.1). Lineage (NCBI taxonomy): Eukaryota > Metazoa > Chordata > Actinopteri > Cypriniformes > Cyprinidae > Garra > Garra rufa. The sequence goes on along the minus strand of NC_133381.1, from coordinate 35,241,463 downwards.
TTGTGAGACCAATCAAATACTAGTCCGGTCAATGTAAGCCAATATACTGCAGTAATTATTCTCTAATTTATTAGGAAATGTGGTTAACACCTAGTCATGCATGGAAAAAAAAAATACCGTCATATACCGTATAATTTTGAAAAATACTGTGATATAAATTTTTGGTCATACCGCCCAGCTCTAACTGTAAATATTTATTTTAAGAGGGTTTTTTCTGGATGTTTTTTTTTTTTTTTTTGATACACTCACACAGAGAGAGAAAAAGTTACGTCATTTCCTTCCCGACACCTCTCTAGACACTCTTGCCATTTTTACCAAGTTAACTGTGGTTCAGGTCTCCAGACAGCATCATTTTCTACAAGGTGAACCTCCTCGCAAGAAAGCTGTCACCTCTGCCTCACCCCTCCACCTCCAAAGCTGGCGTGACTGCAGGAGGAGAACCACAAACACAAGCCGATATCCCTCTTATCTAATGCACTGAAGCCTCTAACATAAACACAAAGTGTTGTTTCACAGCACTGCTGGTAAAACCAAGAGGTCTTAAGCTTCCTAACAGAAATAGGAAGCTCAGAAGTGAATTTTTATCTAAGGGAACAGAGACACTTAGTGAAGAAACATTTTTATCATCACAGAGAGCAAGAATTGTGTTGCATAAACACATCCTCTTTCGCCAAACCTTGTCTTTATCTGCACGGCTTTTGCATGTGCCTGGCTGAAGCTGATAAATCACATGTAAAGAGAATTGCGTAAAGACAATTTTGCACTAATATGAGACTGGAAGCATAGACGATTTATCATGCAAACAACTGTACACAACAATAATACATTGCACTGTGTACATGACAATGTAGAGTAAGCCAGACTGCTAAATCTAGACTGGGATCAGGACCACAAAGTAAATGTCTGTCTTGCTTTGAAATGAAAATATGAAATCAATCTGACACTACTGACAGAAATCCACCAAAACATTTTCTCAGCAGAACTCAACAAAGATAAACAAAAGACAGTGGTGAAAACAGAATGCTGACCAGCCTATAAATGACCTAACCACAATAACTAACAGTTTACGCTGTATCAAAAGACTCTGTCTTCACTTTAGCAAGATCTAAAAATCAGCCTGTCATCAAGACATTTTACATGAATTAGTCAGTGAAGCCAATCAGGATTGCTGCTTTTTACTTGCTTGTGAAAGAGGAAGCAAAACAAATGAAAAGTCTCCAAGTTCATCTCATCTCGTGAGAATTCCATGACTAAGCTCATGAGAAAGACCTCTGCAAATGATCCAATCTGAGAACACTTTGCCCAGAAATCCACAGGCTGACAGCTATGCATAAACTCAAACAAAAGCAGAGTGAAATGAATGACCTACTGTAAACAAACTGTACGTTTCTTCTTTATTCTGAACACAAATATAGTGCCATGAAGCCTGGAGAGGTGAATTAGAGAGGAGGTGGAGTGCTGTTCTTGTTTCCCATGCAACATAAACATGTCACATGTTGTGAGAAGCACTGACAACAATTTAAGTGTAATGAATTCAAATGCAGGCCTGTCGCCCACACGCCAGAAATAGAACCATGTTTTATCATCAACGCCATGCTCTATATTTAAGAACATGTCAGGTACAACATCTGTAAACCTTAAAGGAACGCAAAACATTGCTGTTATTTTCTGACCAGCGTTGGGGGGTAAAGTTTAAAATAGCAACGCTACTAACTTACCTGCTTTGGCGTATATTAACAGGAGTTCCGTTGTTTTCAAAACAATGTAGCTTTTCCAGTAACAGGATTCTTATTCCATCGCGGTGCAGCTTGACAAAAGGCGACATCGCTATATTTTTTGTTGTATTGTTCACTGTCCTTGTGATTTTACAACAACGCTAACTAACCTAATCACACTCTCTTCTCCCTCATTTGCGACGTCAGATTTTTATTTTATTTTTTATTTTATTTTTTTTATTCGGTTCGTTTGCAAAGTTCATGCAAATAATTAACAGTTTTTTAGATCTTCTTATTTTGCATATCACATGAATACAATGTTTTATCGTAAATTAGTTAATCCAGCAGTCGCTCTGACTTCGATGGGTTCATCAGATTGATTCAAACCATCGTTAAATGATTCATTGAGGAATCGGTTCATATGAGTCCTTTGTGGATCAGACATGGAAGGCGCTGTATTTTTTTTTTAATTTTTTTTTTTTTTTTTTTTTTTTTTTTTTTTGCTGTGCAGAAAAATGCTATGATCTGCCCAACACTTGTGGTATCGTTTAGGAAATATGTGCAAATTATGCCCACCAATGTTAATTTATTAAATATAAATAAACATTGTCTTATTATACTTAGCTACTGTCTGTTAGTGACTTTAGTAAAATCAGTACTAACCTTTACTTCTACACAGAAGTAAACCTATGGGCAAAACTTCCGGTTCATTGGCGCTACAACTTCACAATTTAAGTTCACAAAACTTAACATTTTAAGGCAGCACAATCACTTTTTTAAGTTGAAACAGCTAACTTTGTTTTTTTTTTACAGTGTAGGCAAATATGACCCTGGACCACAAAATTAGGATCATTAGGGGGTTTTTTTTATTCTGATTTATACAACATCTGAAAGCTGAATAAATACGATTTTCATTGATGTATGGTTTGTTAGGATTGGACAATATTTGGCCGAGATACAACTAGCCTATTTGAAAATCTGGAATCTGAGGGTGCAAAAAAAAATCTAAATACTGAGAAAATCACCATTAAAGTTGTCCAAAAGAAGTTTTGATATATTTAAGGGAGAAAATTTACAAAATATATTCATGGAACATGATCTTTACTTAATATCTGTTACAGTTCTGTCAGTTTATGTCTTAGTCATGTCATGTATTTGGTTTCTCCCATTGTCTTCCCCCGTTAATCTGTCTGCTTTGGTTTAGTCCTTGTCATCTGTATCACCTGTGTCCCCGTAATTAGTCTGTCTTTATAAGCATGTGTTTGAGTTCTGTTCTTTGTCGGTCCTTTTGTCTGAATAGATGTGTGTGATGTTCCTGACTTGTTCCTGCCTTGTTCCAGTCGAAGATTTATATTAAATATATTGTATTTTGTAATTCTTGTCGTCCGTCTCGTCAACTCCTGCACGCACCCGTTACATAAGGACCGACCTACAAAAGTTTACCTGGCGTCTTTCCCTGCGTTTATTTTTCGTTTTTGTATCAGTGTTTGTTTTATATTTTTTCCTCATGGATGACCCCAACGTTGCCATCATTCTCCTGAAGCAGGGGAGACGCTCTCTCGAGGACCACACCAGAGACTTTCTGTTCCTCGTTCCATCAACTCACTCACGAATCTGCCTGGTTCCCGCTGGTTCCGCCCAGCCGCCCTGAGTCCCCGCTGGTTCCGCCCAGCCGCCCTGAGTCCCCGCTGGTTCCGCCCAGCCGTCCTAAGTTCCCCAAGTCAGCAGTCAGTCTCCTTGCTCACCCTCAGCCCACCATCTCTGCAGTGGGCTCGCCGCAGGGATGCCTGCTCACTTCGGTGGCAAGGCTGGAGGTTCCCTCAGCTCCGCCTCCAGCCTCCGAATCCAGACCTCCACCTCGGTCCTCCGACCCTGCGGCTCCACCACGGCTCTCAGCGCCCTCCTCTCCACCGTCGCCCGTCGGTCCACCAGCTCCACCGGGCTCCATCGTCTTTCCGGCTCCGCCCTGGTCAGTCGTCACCCCATCGGATCCTCAGGACTCTGCTCCTCCGGCTGCGCCTCGTCACGCCGTCCCACCGGCTCCTTGGGACTCCTCCTTCCTGCGGGCACAGCCTCCATCCTCTGTCGCTCCGGCTCCGCCGCGGATCTCCGGGACTCCGCCTCCGCCTCGGCCGCCAGAGCCCGTTCCGCCTTGGCCCTCCGGATCCGCGGTGTCGCCCTGGATCTTCGGCTCTCCATCTCCGCCTCGGGTTCCTCTGCCAGCTGCTCTGCCTCTGTCGGTCGGCCCCACGGAGTCGGCGGTCCGTCCTCCACCATGGCTCCTCCCTCCGTCGGCTCCTCCGTGGGCCGTCATCCTGGCTGCGATCTGGGTCCTGCTCTCCTGCTCCAGGTCCCTCCTGTGTGTTCCCTGGCTCCTCCCTCCGTCGTCGCCCCCTTGGACTGTCCTTTTTGTTTCCTGGAGCCCCCTCCCTTATTGACTCTGTTTTCCTGGTTTTCCGCCCCTCTCGTTTTTTCGTTTTTTCTACGGCGCGAGGACGCGCCTTTCCGGAGGGGGGCGTAATGTTACAGTTCTGTCAGTTTATGTCTTAGTCATGTCATGTATTTGGTTTCTCCCATTGTCTTCCCCCGTTAATCTGTCTGCTTTGGTTTAGTCCTTGTCATCTGTATCACCTGTGTCCCCGTAATTAGTCTGTCTTTATAAGCATGTGTTTGAGTTCTGTTCTTTGTCGGTCCTTTTGTCTGAATAGATGTGTGTGATGTTCCTGACTTGTTCCTGCCTTGTTCCAGTCGAAGATTTATATTAAATATATTGTATTTTGTAATTCTTGTCGTCCGTCTCGTCAACTCCTGCACGCACCCGTTACAATATCCTAATGAATTACAAAATTTTGACCCATTGCTACAAATAAACCTGTGCCATTATGACTGGTTTTGTGGTCCAGTGTCACAAATAACAAGGAGAATAACAGCATGCAGTAAACGGTAAAACTGTTTGCACTATAAACCAGTGTGTTCATAATTAGGATAATACATTGAAATAATATGTTAAGACACACCGATTTGCAATATCAAGCAGCAAAACAAGCTGTTTCATACAGCAAAAATAGCAGGACACGAATAAGACCAGAAGCCAGACCCATAAAATTTACAAATGGCCACCCATTCCTGCAGGAAATTTAAGGTGAATAGATATTTTTTAGCTTGAATGTACTTGACCTACTTTATTTGATGAGCGGCTTGTAAAAAGGTTTAGAAAACACTAATAAGGACTGCTATAGAGGAAAAAAGAGTCTGACTAAGTGCTGAATATGATCCACTCAAAAAACAATTAGATAGCCTACGTAAACTTTTTCCCTTCTGGGACCCTGTTATTGTATTGGATATCTTCTCAAACCATGATAGTGCTCTTCATGTTGCATTTCAGTGGGCGAAAGCACGTCTTTGAAATTCTTCAGTAGTACCATGCAGAAGGTTCCTGCAGCAATTCTGCAAACAAATAAATACCAGCCACCCTCCCACATACACCAGCTCTGTTACACAATCCAAACTACAGAGGTAATCTCAAGAGGAACATGCTGTCAGTTGATTTACGTCTGTAGGGGTAAGACATTTGAAGTTAGTAGTTTCATTAAAGTAAACAGAGATAGGCTGAGACCTTGAAACTGATGAAACCAGTAAATGTACACTACTATAATATAAATATAACATACCAACATTCAAGAAATCGAAATGACTATTTATTTACACAGGCTAAAGACTTTTTTGATGCTCTCCAGAGTTTGACATTTACCATAGAAATGCCGTAGTCAAGGAAACTGGCTTTGGAGTGACCATTTACTAGGTCCCTTCATCTTTAGCTTGTTATGTAGATGACTAATAAATAAGCAAGTACACACAGATGAATAACATAGTTCTTCACTGAACCTTTTTTAATGTTTTTTTTTTCTTATAGGATCACTTTAAATGCATCAGTAGAATGATCACGTGGTAAATAATTCAATAAATAAGCAAAACAGCAAGCGGTGATCACTGCAGAACCAAAAGCATCAAATAGGTGGAGCTTGGCCTAGTCTCCACCTCTGTGGTCCTAATTGGTTTATGGTTAGGGTGTGGTTGGACCTTCAAGCTCCACCCATTACATTCTGAAAGGGGGAGCTGGATGGCAAGCTCCGCCCATTGGCTCTTCAATAGGTGGGGAACTTGGGCCACTGAGGGCACATCCCTGCAGATGAAAAGTGCAAGAGACACTATACAGGTAGGGAGCGACAACGCATGTCAGTATCTATCCATAATGGCGTTTGATGTCACCATAATGGTGTGTGCATATCAAAAGTGAATTAATTAATTAATTATTTGCGCTAGAAAATTGCATACAAAGTCAATGGAAAGATGCAAATAGACGTGAATACACAACTGCTGCAAATGTGCAATATTTGCCTCAAGCGCTTCTTCTGCACAAGTTGAAAACTTATGGTGTGTGCAATTTAACCATTCGCACAAGTAGATCACATAAACAATCAATGCAAAGAAACAAATAGACACAAATAGATAGAATTCGTGCTGGGTTACGCGAATCATGCAGATTGGGTGATGTAATTGCCGTGAATGAATATTCACTTCAACCGCATCTTCTGTGTAAATTGAAAAACTTATGGTGTGCACACCAAAAAAAAACTATTTGTGTGAGTAGATACAAAGTCAATGCCAAGACTCGAATAGATGCAAATTCACACCAGGAGAAGCAAATAATGCGGATCTGGTGATGCAATTGTTACACACGTGCAATATGTGTTTCTGCGCAAGTTGAAAAACTTATGGTGTGTGCACACCAAAAGTGAATTTAACAGTTTGCATGAGTAGATTACATACGAAATCAATGCCAAGACAAATTTGCACCAGGCAATGCAAATTATGCAGATCTGGTGATCCCATTGTCGCAACAGTGCGATATTCACCTAAATCGCGTCTTCCATGCAAGTTGAAAAACTTATGGTGCACACCAAAAGCAAATGTAACTATTCACGTGAGTAGATTACATACAAAATCAATGCAAAGACACAAATAGACATGACTTTGTGCCAAGTGACGAAAGCTGCGTGAATTGCGCGAATCAGGTGATGTGATTGCCGCGAATACCCAATATACGCCTCAATCACATCTAAAAAAAAAGTGGCAAAAGTGATTTTAACTGTTCGCGCAAATAAATTACATACAAAGTCAATGGCAAAACACAAATAGACGCAAAACCATGCCGGGCAATGCAAATGATGCGAAGCGGGAGATGCGTTTGCTGCAAAGATGCAATATTTGCCTTTATCGTGTCTTCCGCGCAAGTTGAAAAACGCATGGTGTGTGCACACCAAAAGTGAATTTAACTATTTGTGCGAGTAGATTACATACAAAATCAATACCAAAACACAAATAGACACAAATTTGTGCAAACACGATTGCCGCAAACCTGCAATATATGGCTCAATCATGTCTTCCAAGCAAGTTAAAAAACGTATGTATTACATACAAATTCAATGCAAACACCCACATAGACATGAATATGCACCAGGTGATGCGAATGATGCAAATTGGGCAATGTGATTGCCACAAATGTGTGATATTTGCCTTAACTGCATCTCCTGCGCAAGTTGAAAAACTTTTTTTGTGCCTTGCACAAAATCAAATCATCGTTATTTATATAGCGCTTTTTACAATACAGGTTGTGTCAAAGCAGCTTTACAGTATAAAACAGGAAAATAATGTGTCGTAGGAACCCAAAACTCCATCGTTCTCCTTTGGCCAGATGAAACCAGCAGTTTAATTTCAGGCTTCTTCTGTTCAAATTGAAAAACTTATGGTGTGTGCACACCAAAAGTGATTTTAACTATTCGCGAGAGTAGATTGCATACATGTTAATGCCAAGACACGAATAGATGCAAATTCGTACCAGGCGATGCAAATGATGCAAAAGCCAGTCAACATAGAGTTTATTTACATGTCTGGTTTGACATGTCCGGCTGTATCAAAAAATGGAGGAAAGCATTACGCGATGTTTTTATTGCATGAGTGACACAAAAACACCCCACCAGTAATCTAGAGCAGTGGTTCCCAACCGGGGGGTCGCAACCCACTAGGGGGCCTCAGTGATCCTCCAGGGGAGCCGCGAGATATCCTAAAATTAATTTAAATATTATCCTATAATTGTTTAATCTCATTATTAATAAGCTAAATGAAAACAAAAGCACAGCCTCTCTCGTGTTCTGTGATTGATTGCTTCAGACTCTGCGCAGCAAGCCTCATCGCACTGTTAAATACAGACTGAACGGTGGCTCAAAACTTCCAAATGCTGTAGGCCTACGCAAACTAATGTTACATCTCTCGGCTGCATGCACAAAGCAAACCATCGCGCTAATATAAAGGTAAAGACAATTCGTGTAATAACGAACTTGCGTGTGCCTAACGTATAACAGTCGTGGTTCAGAGTCGTACATTAGACACGCATAAGTCCGCTATTGATTCACAAACTATGCGCGCTCTCGGGGCTCTGATACTTATGGTATTTTTGCGTGAAATTTCTAAACATTTGCCTAGGTGTCCAAATTATTGTCCTGTGAGTGTTTTATAATGGATGCTCACCTACAGGAGAGGAGTGAGGCTCGGTGTTTATGAGCATCAGGCGAGCACTGATTGAGTTCACTGATCCCGTCTTCGTCGAACGTTCACATCGATGTTTCAACAGATTTAGAATGTATTTGCTTAGTTTGAATTTGTGTATTATTTTTTTTAATGGATACAAACAGTAACTATTCAGTCAGTCAAGTTCAAAGGGCAGATTCACTTATTTAGGAAAAAGTGCTCTGAAGTTGTAAAGAATAAATAAATTTAATAATAAATTTATATATATATATATATATATATATATATATATATATATATATATATATATATAGAAAGAACCGAACCGGCTCGCTGTCATCATTTCGCAATTCGCACAGTTCGAAACCAACTATGGTTCAAAACCGAATCTCTCTGTGGTGAGCGACGAAGTAAATGCTTCGGAAACGCTGATTTGTTTGCACAGGCCACACTACTTCCGCGTTCTCTTCTTGGAATGAAAATACAGACTACTGCCATCTGCAGGTATGCAACGGTATATCTCCTCACGCATGTGCAGAAAGCACCTTCTAGTTTGTAGTCGGGTGTCGTCAGTTCGGTGTGTTCGAGCTCAGTTTAATTGCCCAGACGCCCGCAGACGTAGCCGACTAGAGGCGACAAGACGGTCAGCTTTCGTCGGCGCTAGTTGGTTGCCGTCTGCTTAAGAGGACATGTCAGGAATAGGGGGGCCTTGCAAAATTGACCGGAGAAGGAGGGGGGCCCCGGAGTAAAAAAGGTTGGAAACCCCTGATCTAGAGTGACACCATGATTTTGAATATTCACTTCGCTTTTGGTGTGATTACACCAAAGCAAAGAGCTTAGGCATTATTGTAGCCGTCTGCAGGCACCCAAAATTTATGACACAACCTATTATTCTTCCACAACAGGTACAGAGCAGCAATAGTAGTTGTCTCCAACATGCTTGATGAAGGAAAAAACGGCAGAAAGAAAAGTTGTTGTTGATGATGTGCCTGAAGACACTCCTCAAATCTAGAATGAGTAATGCAATACAAATATTCGATTCACTTTTGGTGTGCACACACCATAATAGTGGACCAGCATTTTGCCCCAAGCCTAAACATAACCATTAACTACCATTAACCATTGACAGAAAAAAAAGAGAGATGAGTTGGTAAAAACATTGTTCAAGCTCCAACCTCAGCCTTAAACATAGCCCTAAAATCTGATTGGTTGATAGGAATGTTCAACTACACATTTGATTTTACTTCTGAGGATTCAAAATACCATGACACCCTCCAGCCAATCAAAAGGCAACAAGGATGAAAAAGTCCCACCCCTACTAAAGACGTCGCCCCCCAACTCTACTTCTCATCTTCCCCAAACAATTTTCTACAAGGGCGCAAAAAGACAGTGTACCATCTGTTTTATCCCTATTCAAATGCTGTATCTCAAATGGTGGAGTGATCAGTGTTATGTTAGAGCAAACATAGCAATTAAGCTAATTAAGTTCCCGCAGATTCCCTTTGATTTATGGCAGTCGGAGGAAGACGATTTCAGGAAACACTGATTCTCTCCCTCCGCTGCGCTGCGATGATGATGGGCCTTTAACAGCAGCGGGACTAAATGGCTCCTCCGGCGTCTGTCACTAACCCAGGCCAGCATGGGATGAACAGTCATGATGACAGGGCCAGAGTACTGTGTCAACATGCTGACCCTAGCTGTCAATCACTGAATGATGCCCCAGTGCAGCGATGTGTGCAACAACCACAGACGAGAACAAAAAGAGGGGGATGAGGTGACGAAGGTTGGGAAAGGACACAGAAAATAGAAAAGAATAGTCTAGACTAGCAGCAAAATGTCTAGTCATCAGTGTGACTGACTCTAGTCAAGCGCTTAAACAGGAAAACACTGTTTGACTGACATGTAAAAGGACCAACCAATCTTTTTTTTGTACCTCTTTTATGATAAGGATAAGCATTGGTTTTCTTTGTTAAAACTGATTTAAATATGTTTGCGGGGCAATAAAGCATAAAAATGTTAGGGTGATACTACTCAAATTATTGCTGTTTTTCTGTTGTTTAGATGTTGGGCGGTCTGTGGGAATGCAGTTAGAATAAAAAGAATCAGTATTTATATTGAACAGACATTTTACCACATGGTTCAAATGCCTGCGATTTTGAGCTTTGTGAGCAATGATGACCGTAACTTTAGGTGAAATTGAATTACTGCTAGAAAGAAACTCAATTTTTGTGTTTTCACAGCATAGCCACTATGCATATTTTCCTGGGGCTGTCCTCCTAATCATTTTCTAATATAAAAGCACATCTTTGCTGTTTTCCGGCTGTATATGCAGCTGGGGAAGCCTTCACATGCAAAATAGCCCATCTGCAGCACACAGAAAAAACCCAGAGCTCATTTCTAAGTACTGTACTACTGCCATACTCTACTGTACAAGTTCCTATAATTTTCTTAGACATATATGTTGTATTCTGCTCTGTAGAACTGAATTGCTCCTGGACAGATAAATGGGTGGGTGGACGACCCAGCAGCCCAGCCACAGCTGTGCCCTGTGAGACACCCGCCTTGCCACACACACACACACCCACACACACATCCACTCATCCTGCTCAGCAGGAACACACAGATGTGGGTCATCGGACATCTGTTTCCACATTGCTGCCCATATTCATTTTAATAACCACTCCCATAATCACACGGATTATTTGAATATTAGTGAGCACACTCAAAGTTGCGGCCCAGAGTCTGGCTCTGGTTAAAGTATAATGCAGGGCACCATATGGTCAAAAAGGTCAGGCTTTACTCCAGCAGCACAAAGACGAAAGCTAAAAAAAATGGCTTACAGGTTAAGCAGGGTCTTTTCACAAACAATATTTAAAGAAAAAAGCTATTAAATATTTTCTTTCTCCCTTTAATATAAGCAATCTGTCACTGCAGCTCATTGGTAGCAATAAAAATGCCTTAAAAACACATCAGCAAGCCTCAAGTAGAATTCATTGCCCATATACAGTTGGTTCTATTTGTAACCCTGGACCACAAAACCAGTCATAAGGGTCATTTTTGTGAAATTGAGATTTATAAATCAGATTAAAGCTTAATAATAAATAAGCTTTCCATTGATGTATGGTTTGTTAAGATAGGGCAGTATTTGCTCGGGATACAACTATTTGAAAATCTGGAATCTGAGGGTGCAAAAAAAAATCTAAATATTGAGAAATTTGCTTTTAAAGTTGTCCAAGTTTTTAGCAATGCATATTACTAATTAAAATAAAGTTTTGAGATATTTACGGTAGGAAATTTACAAAATATCATCATGGAACATAATCTTTTCTTAATATCCTGATTTTTGTCATAAAAGAAAAATTAATCATTTTGACTCATACAATGTATTTTTGCCTATTGCTACAAATATACCCATGCTACTTAAGAGTGGTTTTGTGGTCCAGGGTCACATATAGAGTTGGTTCAATTTATAATTTAGGAAAATAAAAAGTTATATGCAAAGACTGTATTGTTTTATCAATGTTTTGCATTAACGTAACAACTGTGATACATTATGAATATAGTCATATACTAAAGAGAATATGGGCACTCCACTGTACATGCACATGTCTTTTAATACAGTAGGCAGAGAATTAAAAACAAGAGATTATAATGCTAAAAAATAATAAATATTTTAATGCTGTGGCAAAGCCACGGCAAGATAAGACAAACTCTAATAGTAATCACATTAAGAATTTGATTCATCTAGCATGTCTGAATTTGCTTATCTAATGAGATGCAAAAAAAACGAGGCTTTTCCTAATAATCTGCCACCAATGCACACATCAATTAAAAGCACCAATTTAAAACATGTAAAATTATGCCTCTTCTGATTATTCTGGGTTCCAGAAGAAAATAATCCTTCCCTTCTCTGTCGTACACACTCCCACACATCCCCTCTACGCTTTTTATTACCCTCTTTTTTTTCTCCTAAGAGATCTATTTGTGGAAGTCATGGCCTGCCGGTGTTTATAGTTCTCAGCGGACCCTCTGTACCGCTACTATTGCTGCTGATGTTCTCTGTCTGCCACTGCAACAGCTGCCGTCACCATGGTGCTGTTTATTACTGAACACCACATGCCCAAAACTCCAGGACTTACTACTAACTGCTCCAACAACAGCTTCTCTTGATCCGGAGCAAGAAAAGCGAAGCGAACACGTGACTTTGATTTTTCAGACACAATTTTGTTTTGCATTTACTGTACATTCTACCTTTACAATTATTCATTTAGCAGATGCTTTTATCATCTTAGAGCCAATAAACACAAGAAGTGCTAGTAATGCAAAGTTTTAGACATGGTTCAGAATAGTAGAATCTAGAAGGGTTTGGAGGAGACCCATTATGCACCTTTTTACAATATGTAATGTAAGTCTCAGGTGTCTCCAGAATGTGCCTGTAAAGTTTCAACTCAAAATACCCCACAGATCATTTATTAAATCATTTTGAAAATGCCCATTTTGAGAGGAAGCAGAAACACACTGTTTTCATGCATGTCTCTTTAAATGCATATGAGCTGCTGCTCCCCGTGCCCTGTTCCAGAATAGAGCTGTGCCTTTACAGTTTGTAACTCAGATAATCTGCTAAAAAACATAGATTTGGTTTTGATTATCATGTCTATCGTGCTGAAATCATGCGTTTTAAACCATATTAGTTTAAAATTCAGATATAGGGTTTTCTAAATGCACACATGCAAAGCGAACACACAGAAAACGGCTGTCACATGGCATGTGAGTACTAAACTAAGTTCTCTTTCATGTCTTATTGCGCTTAGACTGTAAAATACACACAAGTTTATGTTAAACACACACATGAGTTACAAAAACAGTCGGTTATGTCTGTGAAGGTAAACAGCTGGGAAAGAAATTGCATGTTTATAATAAAATTCTATGTGGCAACTGCGTAATATACAGTAAATAAATGAATAAATCCACTGCTCTCTTGTCTCCTCTGAGGCTGGGACTCTAAATAGTGCTCTGTGCTCATCTATGCAGCCAAAGACAGAACAGTTAGCATGTTTGCTCGAACTTTTGCCATGGTGTTGGAACTGGTACAACGTTGTTGCTTGTGAAAATGAAATGGTCAGATTAAGGGGCTCCAACGTCGAGCCAATATTGACGTCAAATACTGACATGTGTTCGTCAGGTATGGCAACCAAAATCCAACGTCTGAAAGACGTCATAGTGGTTGGGGTACAACGTCAATCTGACGTTATGTTGACGTTCTGTGCCTGCTGGGAAGTTACTAGGTTGTCCTTGTTCATGTTTTCTAGGTTGGTAGATGTACCGGGAACTCAAATATAGCACATAAACACGGAAAAAGTCCGATTTTCATGATATGTCACAATATATGTTGAATGAGAACAGTAATTGAGAACGTTTTGGAAATTGATTTTGTGGTAAGTCAGGTGTCTATCAATTACTGACCTCAATGTTGTCTTTGAAGGTTAACTCATCACTCATTACACCAAGTTGTCTGACCAAACTTAATGGGATTATTGTTGATGAACCTAGCTGGATGGTGAAATTGTGCCATAGAGTTGGAGTGGCAGGGGGGGCTTTGTCTTGGGTTGAGCTGTAGGTGTTGTGTCTATGATCTGTGCAGCTACTGCTGGATCTAGTTGAAATGTAAAGTAGAGCAGTGTGTCATCAGCATAAAAATGGTAGGACAAATCATGTGTCTGTAATGGGTCCCAGCAATGTAGTGTATAGACAAGAGGAGAGGTCCAAAAACTGATCCCTGTGGAATCAAAAGCTGATGTGCTTTGGATTGATGGTGATTGATGGTGAATTTGTATGCTCTCATCTGCTTATTACTGAGGATTCAGTTAAAAATCATTAAAAAACATTTGATTTCGTACAAATGAAATAGTATGAATTCACACAAAATCACCAATCAACATTTCTCTATTAAATTTTTGATTAAAAAAAAAATCTAATCTAAATCTCTTTCACACTGGATAAGTGAATTGCATTTTTAATATATTTTTAAATAAATTTAAATTACATCATTGACCCATTGGTGGTCTGCATAACTTTCCATAGCTTATGAAAATTAGATGTATTGCTGGTGAAAAAAAATGTCACTTTGTTTTGACAGTGAAACCGTTTCCTTGCTGCAACAAATTAACACTATGCAGAAACCATCTGTGATAATACATATTATATGTATGGGCAGAAATGTCTCATATAGAATAGTGAAATTGCTATATAGTGAAAAGTAACAAAAAAACTTCTCAATTTTGCTTACACTAAACTGCAGTAGCACTAAATGAAGTTCCAAACATTTGGGAGGAGCCTAATAATTTAGTACGGTCAGTCCCAGTGTCAATTCTTTCAGCATCCCTCCAGCTCCCCATTTCTTCCTCTATTTCTGGTATTGTCCCTCTATGTAGTACCACAATGGTACTAGGGGCCTTGAAATCAGAGCTCGAGCCAAGCCGAGGGTTCAAGCTTCCATTGAGGACAGAAAGCCAAGTCTGTTTGCCATTAACCATCAGGACTGGACGGGCAGGCAAACTCATGATTTGTTTTTGATTATCATGTCTATTGCACTGAAATAATGTATTTTAAACCATATTATTTCGAACATCTCATATAGGGTTTTCTGAGCGTACACATCCAAAGCATGCGCACAGAAAGTGGCTGACACACGGCATGTCAGTACTAAACTAAATTCTCTTTCATGTCTTATTGCGCTTAAACTATCAAATACACATAAGTTTATGTTAAAAACACACGAGTTACAAAAACAGTCAGTTATGTCTGTGAAGGTAAACAGCTGGGAAAGAAATTGCTTGTTTATATTAGATCTGTGTGGCAGCTACGTAATATACAGTAAATAAATTAATACATTCACTGCTCTCTTGTTTTCCCTGAGGCTGGGACTCTAAATAGTGTTCTGTGCTCATCATACGCTGTTAATTGATGTTAATTTGCTTGAAGATGAACTTTTCTCAACTTTGTCACATCACTGGACACGCCCACATTACGCTGTCAGTGGCCCCTATCTCTCGTTACCAGAAATCACCAGTTCTCTTAGAAAATGAGTGTCCTGGTCACTTTCGCTGTCAGTGTGAACTCAGTGTGAACTTGTCCACAGCTCAGTCTTGTTTCTTGGTAGAAGACACACACTCACACACACACTCACACTGCAGTTGGCCAGCAGCAGCTTGCGAGCACATGGACTGATCAGCCACAGGCTGGGAAGTTAATGACATTTGTGAGAGCTTTTGACTGAACCTACATGAGGTGAGCAGTCTGGCGGGGACCTTAAGGCCACACACACGTGTGCACACACACATACTGCACAACACACGTGTGCACACACACACATACAGTTGAAGTCAAAAGTGTACATACACCTTGCAGAATCTGCAAAATGTTAATTATTTTACCAAAATGAGAGAATTTGAAGGTCAGGGTAAATTTAACTTATTATGTCTTCTGGGAAACATGTAAATGTCTACTGTGGCTTCTGAAGGGCATTACTAAATTAAAAAATATGATATTTAGGCAAAATAAGAAAAATGTACACATTCTGTTCAAAAGTTTACGCCCATGGCTCTTAATGCATTGTGTTTCCTTCTAAAGCATCAGTGAGTGTTTGAACCTTCTGTAATAGTTGCATATGAGTCTCTTAGTTGTTCTCAGTGTGAAAAGATGGATCTCAAAATCATATAGTCATTGTTGAAGAGCGTTTAAAAACACAAAAATGCTTAGAAAAAAAAATCTGTGTGACCTGAAGGACTTTTCGGAAGAACAGCAGGCAGTTTAACTGTTAAGGACAAACAAGGGACTCATGAACAACTATCACTAAAAAAACACACACAGCTGTGGATCATTTATGTAACAACACAGTATAAAGAATCAAGTGTATGTAAACTTTTGAACAGGGTCATTTTGTTAAATCCAACTATTATTTTCTCTTGTGGACTATATGTATAAACATATTTTATGTTAAATATCGTATTCAGGTCAGTACTAAATTAAAAATAACAAGCATTTGGTATGATCCCTCTTATTTTGGTACCATAATTAACATTTTGCAGATTTTACAAGGTGTAGGTAAACCTTTGACTTCAACAGTTTACTGTACGGTGCACATGTATGCATTTTTACAACCCTATCAGGTACTTTTTTTATGTTTGCAAATTTGGCTGATAGGTATATCCAAACCAACACTGCACTCAAGGTACTTATGCATTACTTAGAAATCAAACCCATTACCTTACCATTGGCTGTTGTTGTACACTGATAAAAAAAATGTATTAGGCTTTCATAAATACCTATTTCAGATGAACTTAAACATTACATATACTCCACAAACTGGGCAGACACACAGTGAATATTGTAAGTGTAAGCACAAGATGTGTACAAGAGTATGTTTAGCGGAGCAGCTGATGGGTGGACTGCAGTGGGTTCGAGACAGGAGGAAGAGGATCTGTTACGCAACATGTGAGATTCTGCTAATCTGCTTTGGCCGCCTGCTCCTCTTGAGCATCTCCACCATCCACACACTCACAAACACACAGGTGTCACTAATGGGTTTAAAAGCAATGATTCTGGCCTCATGCACTTGCATGTGATCAGAGAACAAGCAAAAAGAATTCAAGATTTTTCAGTGGGGCAAAGTTTGACTTGTGAGTTTAGATATATGGCTTTCACTCTTCAGAAAAAAAATGTGTATTCCTTTAGTCCCTCAACTGAGCATATAACATATCTAATGAGTGGTGAATATCCGTAGTGAAAAGTGTTGGGGGTAATGTTTCCAAGTAAGATGAGGTATGTGATCAGATTACTTTTTTAGTAACGCATTACTTTTTAAATTACAAGAAAACATCTGAGTTACTTTTTCAAATAAACGCCAGTAACTTTGTTTTCATAGATAATTAGGAATTAGGCAGTAAGTTGTGTGCACTGTGGAAACATGATGATTACTGTAGTTCTAGACTAAATGCGAACATGCATTACTCATAACTCACAAAAAAAAAAAACAGATGCAAACCTGCAATAATTAAATATGTTAAATGCCACAAACATCCTTTATGCATTAAATATCATTTTTTTAACCAATGTCTTTGCTGCTGACCTTCAAGGTTCAACCTTACTTATAAGCAAAAATGACTTTAGATAAGCATTTGTTCTTTTTTTTTTTTTATAGCTGAAGAGTGTTTAACTTTCTTTTCCTGTTTTTTAATGTACAGATGTGAATTTACTTTTCTTTCACACTGACGCATGTTAATTTCATTTTTGGTGTGAAAAAGCTTTTATGTTTGCCAAAAATAGAACTTTTTATATTAAAAACAAACAAGCAAGCCTTGTCCAGATTTAGTACCGCAAAAATAACATAACTTCAAAGTAATCACAAAACTTAAGTAAATTATAGATTTTTCTATTATGCCAAAAATCATTAGGATATTAAGTAAAGATCATGTTCCATGAAGATATTTTGTACATTTCCTTCCATAAATATATCAAAATAAATTTTTTGATTAGTAATATGCATAGCTAAAAACTTCATTTGGACAACTTTAAAGGCAATTTTCTCAATATTTTGATTTGTTTGCACCCTCAGATTCCAGATTTTCAAATAGTTTTATCTCGGCTAAATTTTGTCCTATCCTAACAAACCATACATCAATGGAAAGCTTATTCAGCTGACACTTATGGCTTGGTTTCAAATTAGAAATGCAGTGTAATGTAATGCATTACTTTTAAAAGTAACTTTCCCCAACACTGGTAGCGAATATCACAAAAAGTATCAAAGTGTCAAAGTGACTATAAAGACATTTATGATGTGATGAACACAACTGTTTTCAACACTGATCATTATAAACATTTCTTGAGTGTCAAATTAGCATAAAAGAATGATTTCTGAAGGACCATGTGACATTGAAGACTGAAAACATTTTAAAATATATCTATTATAGTTGAAGTATAGCTAAAACAGTGATTCACAACATTACCGTGTTACTGTATTTGAATATAAATGCAGGCTTGGTGAGGTTAAGAGACTTCTTATCAACCCTAAACTACACACATGCAAAACTATTTCTGTTTTGGGGTTGGATAAAATATGACCTGTGTTTGAGTTCATGACTGGGGTTTGATGTAGTGTTGACACAGCTTTAATTAATGCAATTAAACATTAATTAATGCAGCGATAGAAGGCAATATAGAAACAGGTTGCAGAGGAACGACAGATGTAAGAACAGAGAGGTGGACAGTATGAGGCTCGCTGTGAGCGCTATTTGTGGCTAATCGCATATATAATAATGAAAATGTGCAATGCAAGGGCTTCCAAGCATTATAGCCTACATAAAATACAGCATTTTGCTTGGCGACAGTGTGAAGGAAAAGTTGATGTAGCTAGTTCACTTCCAAAATAAGAATTTCCTAATAATTTACTCACCCCAATGTCATCCAAGATGCATGTTTTTCTTTCTTCAGAAAAGAAATGAAGGTTTTTGAGGAAAACATTCCAGGATTTTTCACCATATAGTGAACTTCAATGGGGATCAATGGGTTGAAGGTCCAAATTACAGTTTCAAAGTAGCTTCAAAGGGCTCTACATGATTCCAGCCAAGGAATAAGGATATTATCTAAGGAAACTATTCATCATTTTGTGAAAATTCATCATTAAAAAGTTCTATTTTTGGCAAACATAAAAGCTTTTTCACACCAAAAATGAAATGAACAAGCGTCAGTGTGAATGAGATAAAATAACGCTTCCCTTTTAAGAGGCATCAGAAAAGGATCTTCTGTGTGACAACCAGGTTATCAATTCAGCCTATAAGTGAAACCGGTTAAACCATCGTGCAGCATATCATGCCTTGACCTGGTTTCAACTGCAAAACGGGCGGCTTAGTGTAACCGCATGCTAACTGCGTTTGACCTGAAATGCCTTGAGTGGTTCCTATCCGTGTTCACACACGGATCATGTCTTTTTTTTTTTTTTTTCATGTCTCAGCCGGTCTCACTAACTCCATGTGTTTGAGTTTACAAATCTCTTCTTTGATCTGGTCCAGTTCATTAGCCTAGACACACAGGGTCCGCTGTACACGGCGGATAAGCTTGATTGTGACCGCATTACTCAGCAGGCTAGCATACGGCAACACCTTTCTCTCTCTTTTCCTTCGAGATACTAGCTGCGTCTCTTCAGGAG
The DNA here is from genome assembly GCF_049309525.1 of Garra rufa. Taxonomy (NCBI): domain Eukaryota; kingdom Metazoa; phylum Chordata; class Actinopteri; order Cypriniformes; family Cyprinidae; genus Garra; species Garra rufa. The sequence goes on along the minus strand of NC_133381.1, from coordinate 35,221,957 downwards.
AAACAGGCTGCTCACCTCTTTAATACCCACTGTCACATGGGCCAGGCACGGGACGGATTGACTATGCCATTGATCTAAGGGAGAGCGTCTACAGATAAAGCGCACGCACACAGTCAGCAGTCAGCCAGATAGTTGTCCTGAGAGGAGCCAGGGCAGCTAGTTGCTAAACCACATCATTCTCAAGCTGTGCAGGATTTGAGCGGTTAGCAAGAGATCAAACAAGCTACAGCTCATTTGGAAGCCGCCCTGCTTGCTCTCGCAGTTGTTTCTGCCTTGAGACAGACTTTATTCGGTGACGCTGGGTTGGCTGTTTTTTTTCTTTACGCTCCTGGAACAACAACATGGAAAACATTAATTAATGCAGCGATAGAAGGCAATATAGAAACAGGTTGCAGAGGAACAACAGATGTAAGAACAGAGAGGTAGACAGTATGAGGCTCGCTGTGAGTGCTATTTGTGGCTAATCGCATATATAATCATGAAAATGTGCAATGCAAGGGCTTGCAAGCATTATAGCCTACATAAAATACAGCATTTTGCTTGGCGACAGTGTGAAGGAAAAGTTGATGCTAGTTCACTTCCAAAATAAGAATTTCCTAATAATTTACTCACCCCAATGTCATCCAAGATGCATGTTTTTCTTTCTTTCAGAAAAGAAATGAAGGTTTTTGAGGAAAACATTCCAGGATTTTTCACCATATAGTGAACTTCAATGGGGATCAACGGGTTGAAGGTCCAAATTACAGTTTCAAAGTAGCTTCAAAGGGCTCTACATGATTCCAGCCAAGGAATAAGGATCTTATCTAGGGAAACTATTCATCATTTTGTAAAAAAAAAAAAAAAAAAAAATTTATACTCTTACCACAAATGTTTGTCATGCACTAGCTCTGCGATATGCATCTACACCATGTCATTTTCTCCAACTTAAAAATCATCCAACATCATTGTTTTACCTTTTGTTTTTGTAAATGACGTTTGACTTTCTTTGCACGTTCGCTTTGTAAACACTGGGTTGGTACTTCCGCCTACGTCACATGTGACCTTTCCCATGTGACTACGTGCAAGACAAGCATTTGTCGTTAAAAAGTATAAAAACGTTGTTGTTTTTTTAGAAAATGAACAATCGATTCACTAGATAAGACCCTTATTCCTCGGCTGGGATTGTGTAGAGTCCTTTGAAGCTGCATTGAAACTGCAATTTGAACCTTCAACTCGTTGATCCCCATTGAAGTCCACTGTACAAATAAATAAGTCTTAAAAATAAAAGTGCTTCACGATGCCAACGAAGAACCTTTTTAATCTAAATGGTTCCATAAAGAACCTTTAACGTCTGAAGAACCTTTATGTTTCACAAAAGGTTCCTTGTGGTAAAAGAAGGTTTTTCAGATTATAAAAAAGTAAGAAAAAGATGGTTCTTTAAAGAACCTTTGACTGAATGGTTCTTTGTGGAACTAAAAATGGTTCTTCTATGGCATCGCTGTAAAGAACCTTTTAAAGCACCTTTATTTTTAAGAGTGTATGGAGAAAATTCCTGGAATGTTTTCCTCAAAAACCTTAGTTTCTTTTCGATTAAAGAAAGAAAGACATGAACATCTTGGATGACACAGGAGTGAGTAAATTATCAGGAAATTACCAGATCATTCCTACACCATTGTTAAAATGCATCCACACAGAATTCTGCAGAGTTTTGCATGTAAGTTTTAAGAACAATAAAAATACTTAAAAAAAAAAAAAGAACAGAAAATATAAAACTGAGATCATTCTAAAGATGAAAAACAAGTCTATATGCAATGTGTATATGGAAGTAAGCCCACACTCAGGATTCTGGAGATGGGTCCATGTAATAATACAATCATCAACCATTGAAAAATCCATATCGATTGATCACTAATCTAAATATTGGATGAGGAGGAGTGTCCCAGTGTGGTTGTTATGGCCTTAGGTATATGAGTTCGAGATAGGTGAATTTCCCATGAGGCCTCCACCCATCTTCTCATGTGACTACTTTATCCTCAAGAGGATGTCCAAAAATTAACAAGCTGATAGAATGGCACAAGTTCAACTCATTCCCTTAATCTGAAAATGACACATACATACACATATGCATACACACAGCAATGTCCAAGTAGTGCTTTAAAAAAAAAAAAAGCTTATGAATTTTGTAATATCGATGTAAATTCGAAAGTATAATTTGGCGATTTGTAAAATTATACTTAGTATTCTATTATATTTTTAATTTACTAATTAATATATAAGTTTTATTTTGCGGGAAATTTAAAACCACAAGTGCTTTGTTTCTCTATTAGCTGCATTAGACAGGTATTATATGTGACCCTTGACCACAAAGCCAGTCTTATACTTGTAGCAATAGCCAAAAATCCATTGTATGGGTTGAAATTATCGATTTTTTTCTTTTATGCCAAAAATCATTAGGATATTAAGTAAAGATCATGTTCCATTAAGATATCTTGTACATTTCCTATGGTAAATATATCAAAACTTAATTTTTGATTAGTAATATGCATTGCTAAGAACCTAATTTGGCCAACTTTAAAGGCCATTTTTCTCAGTATTTAGATTTTTTTGCACCCTCAGATTACAGATTTTCAAATAGTTGTATCTCAAACCAAATATTGTCCTATCCTAACAAACCATAAATTAATGGAAAGCTTGTTTATTCAGCTTGATGTATAAATCTCAAATCTTAATTTAAAAAAGTGACCCTTATGACTAGTTTCGTGATCCATGTTCACATATAAGGAGTTTTTTTGTAATTACAAAATATTGTTTGGTGTTTTGTGAAACTTTACTTTTTTATTCCATTATATTTGTGATTTATTTTAGAATTTGTAACTTTTTTTTTTTTTACTTTGAAGCTAAAACCAGATGTGTTTTGTTCGTATATTAGTTGCTTTAAACAGGTATTATACAAGTTGTGCCCTTCGTCTGGATTTTACTGATTGTTGTATCTGATTCTAGTTTTAGGCACATTAGAATTTTTTTTTTCAGGATTCATTGATGAATAAAAAGCTTAAAAGAACAGCATTTATTCAAAATAGAGATCTCTTCAATATAAGTCTTTGCTATTACTTTTTATCAATTTAACACATCCTTTCTTTTAAAGAAAGAAAGAAAGAAAGAAATCACTGCACAAACTTACAAAAGATTTATATTTTAAAACAATAAAATCTTACTGATCCCAAACTTTTGAACGGCAGTCTATGTTAATGTGGCATGGTTAATGTAAAATAAATAAATAAGATGCACATTTCAAACATCCTTAATCCTTATTTTTGTAATTTTGTCACTTTTTTTCTCTTTATTTTCTTCATTTTTTTATTTTTTTAATTTATTTAAATTTTAGAATTTTCTAACAGTTCTCATTTTTTCACACTTTGGCATATCTGTTTATTTGTAATATAAAAATCATTACAAAGATGTACATTAGTATAAGTGTCGACTGTTGAAAGAGTAATAAATAAATAAATAAATATTTAGTTATAAATATTAAATAAATGTGTAGTCCTGGTGTTATTCTAATGTTGTACCCTTTTTTGGATCCCAAAAGGAGAAATTATTAAATTAAATTAAATTGATGAATAAATATTAAAAGATACAAAAGTATCACAGAATGAAAAAACTGAATAGTAATTTCCTTTTATTTAGTATTAACATTACTAAAATGCCAATCAAATCTCTGTCCAAAAAAAAAAAAAAAAAACTTTTAATGAGGTGTACTTAATTTTGACAGCACTTTATGTGATAAACCCATAAATCTGGTACAAAGGGATATAAAATGTAACAAGTAAACAAGTTTAATTCCACCTGGCAGTGATTTCCACAGCAGTGTCCCTTCTCTGACCCCGCTCCACCCCTGTCCTCTCAGAAGAGCAGCCCCAATGAGCGCGCTAATTAACACTCATTAGTTCATCATTGTCTGATCCTCTCCAACAAGCCCACAGATGTAACCAGGAAGCTACTCGGCTCCGTCGGAGGTAGACTTCTGTCTAGCAAGCAGCCGTGCGGCTCGGCAAGGAAATGATGACAAACTACAGCCAGCCACACGCTGAGAGGTTGGACGACTGTGAGTGATTGAGTGATCAGTGATAATGAAGAGATATACAGGGAACCGACGGGATGGCGGCGAAGCAGCCGTCCTTATAGAAGATGCATGTATTTTCACACATATTTCCAACCACCGAGCACACATGGAAACCAGTAAGCACAGAGAGACGCGGCTTTCCGTGCATATCGCCACCTTTTCCCCACATGCAGTCATTTCAGTCCAAGGATCTGTGGCGGACTCATAAAGAAACATCTGCGTTTAAGCACAGAAAGCGAGAGAAAGAGACACAGATGACACCAGCTCAGCAGACACGACAAAGACAGCAGATTAGTGGGCAGAAGTTGACACACTCATCTCCCAGAGGAAGATCTGGACAGCATACGCCTGCTCCAACATTATCACAAACACTCCCGACACACAGTCCTACAGTAACACTAACAGCTGTGCACCCACATTTTATCGCTCAGATGTTGCTCTTTCATATAGTCAGCAGACTGCAATGACTTTCATTTTTCAGCTTTGGAACTTTTTTTCTATCATTTCAAACATTAAGATGGAAGAAATAAGACATGCATTAGCGCACAGAGCTATAAAATAAACTAGAAAAGCATAGGCTGGTCTTGGAAAAATATGCAACATTTCATGTTGAAATGTGTTAAAATGACTTCTTTTTGCAGACATAGGTCTAGGAAAATCAAGTTTCTTCATTTTTCGTTTACCTTTAGCACATAAATTATGTTGATCGTTCAAATGTTGCAAAAACTTCTTTGGAAATATCAGTGATGTTCAAGGGTGCATTCAATCACTTAGTGAAATCTAAATTCTGTATCAGTATTCACAGCATTTACTGTATCAGTATTGCTGTGGTTCTCCTAACTTCAGGTTTCATATTACAGTTGAATGAGCCAGTTTTGAGGCAGCTTTTCTTGCAGGGTTTAAAATGGTTCAAAGAACAACAACAAAAAACGAAAATGAATGTAATGTCACTGCCGTTCAAAAGTTTGGAATCAGTATGATTTTTAATGTTTTTAAAGACATCTCTTAAGCTTATCAATGTTCTATTTATTTGATCAAAAATACAGAAAAAAAGTAATATTATGAAGTATTATTGCAATTTAAAATACCAGTTTTCTGATGAATAAAAAGCTTAAAAGAACAGCATTTATTCAAAATAGACATTGTTTCTAACAATATAAGTCTTTGCTATCACTTTTTATCAGTTGAACTCATCCTTGCTGAATAAAAATATTAATTTCTTTCGAAGAAAGAAAGAAAGAAAGAAAGAGAATTTACTGACCACAAACTCAAAAATGGCCCCATTCAAAAGTTTACATACACTTGATTCTTAATACTGTGTTGTTACCTGAATGATCTATCTTTTTTGTTTAGTGTAAGTTGTTCATGAGTCCCTTGTTTGTCCTGAACAGTTAAACTGCCTGCTGTTCTTCAGAAAAATTCTTCAGGTCCCACAAATTCTTCGGTTTTCCAGCATTTTTGTGTATTTGGACCCTTTCCAACAATGATTGTATGATTTTGAGATCCATCTTTTTCACACCGAGGACAACTGAGGGACTCATATGCAACTATTACAGAAGGTTCAAACAATCACTGATGATCCAGAAGGAAAAATTATGCATTAAGAGCTGGGGGTTCAGGGTAAATTTTACTTATTTTGTCCTCTGGGAAACATGTATCTGCTGTAGCTTCTGAAGGGTAGTACTAAATGAAAAAATGTGATATTTAGGCAAAATAAGAAAAATGTACACCATTCGGTTCAAAAGATTTCACCCCCGGCTCTTAATGCATGTTTTCTCCTTCTGGAGCATCAGTGAGCGTTTGAACCTTCTGTAATAATTGCATATGAGTCCCTCAGTTGTCCTCAGTGCGAAAAGATGAATCTTAAAATCATACAGTCAATGTTGGAAAGGGTTCAAATAGGCTACACACATTAACAATCAAGGGGATGTAAATTTTTGAACAGGGTCATTTTTATAAATTCAATCATTATTTTCTCTTGTGGACTATATGTAAACATCTTTTATGTGAAATATCTTATTCAAGTCAGTACTTAATAAACAATAACATGCATTGTGTATGATCCCTTTTATTTTGGTGAAATAATTAAGGGGATGTAAACTTTTGACCTTAACTGTATATAAATAATTTGCAGTTATGGTAGATATTTTGAACAAGGTGTTTACATGACTAAAAATTCAGATTTACAGATACATTTTTTATTTTTTTATTTTTTAATGGTGTAAACTGTAAAATTACTTTTTTTAAAATTAATAGCTTATTGACATATGTTGTCAATTGCCATTTTCCGTAATTACTTGGGATTTACTAACAATTTCTGTGTGGAAACTTGATCTACACCAGTTTTTTTTTTTAAATATACAATTTACTTTGAAACAATTTTCACTCAGAAATTGCTAAATTTCACTAATAATTATAAAGAAAAGGCAAGTGACACATTGAATTAAAGGTACATTTTTGAAGTAAAAAAAATCTGAAATTGCATTTTCTTTAATAACCTTTAACTTTACAATTTCAGAAGTTACAAAAGATCATTAAAATGTACTAAGGTCTTCTCCACTAAATAAAAAAAAGCTAAAATCTCAACTTTTTAGGCTATGACAAACTTTTATGTATTTATTGGTTTTCTGTAGGGCCTGTATTTGACCTCACCTCAGCTACATTGTAGTCTCTAAACGTGCAGCGGCCAATGCGGGTCTAGTATTAGGATCTCCAGCTCTTCCACGCTGAGATTAGGGCACATTCTCCGATCCAGCACAGTAAGGACTATAAAGCTCTTGCTCTGTGTACGGATGCTGAGGTCTGCACCCATCTGCTCAGCTTCTGCCCACTAATCTGCTGCGAGCCATAGATAGAGAGAGAGAGAGAAACACACTGCGGATAACATTCATTCTCGTAAGTCTACCACCAGAGGTTTTTTACTTGCACCCGAGTGTCCACTGTGACAAATGTGGTTTAGAGGTGAGTGATTAAAAAGGAAAGCCGGGCTGCTTGCCTAGCAAGAGTAGCTGTCATCTAAGGAAACTCTCTGACCAGGCATATTGAAAATCTACAGGCGTAATCGGTTCATATGCAACAGCAGATGTCTGTGAGGGAAAAAATGCAGGGTACATGTTTCAATCAAGCGCACAGCAACAAGCAAAGCTAAACGAGTATGGATTAATATGACAGGGTAAACCCTCGTCCTGATTTATAGGGCGTGCAGTGCATTGTGGTACGCGCATATGTGGCAGCGCGTATGTGTTAAGGAGGACGGCGCAGACGCTCTTTTCCCATTTCAGTCGAATGCAGATCTTATCTCATCCCAGCGAGGAGCCAACGAGTGGCATTTTCAAAGGAATTAGACCAGAGCTTCCAGCATGTCTGCCAAACGCTGCACGGAGAGTGAACACTCCACTAGGGAACAGATGGTCATTACGATCATTTATAAGTTATTAGCGCACATGATCCTACCTTAGTCTGCCTAATCCAACAGTGCCTGTTTTTATCTGGTTCCGTTCAGAGTGAGCGCACCTGCCCAGAATGACGGCCTAATGATCAGGATGCTCCAACTCATCATCTTGGCATATAGTGAGTGATGTAGATGTTTCCACCAGGTGAAACGCTCCTATTGGTTTAGATGTGCTTGTGGTTGACTGTATTGGAAGAAAGACATTTTTTAGAATTTTTGCAACTTTTAATTTATAATATAAGAATAGTAAACTCATAGTCTAGTAAAGATAGAATAGAAAACTTAAATGGGTTTCACACACACACAAAATAATAATAATAATAATAATAATAATAATAATAATAATAATAATAAATAAAATAAAAAGGATTTAAGAAGATGAAGAAGAATTTTTTAATAATAAAATAAAATAGTAAAAACATAAATGCATACACACATACACACATACAGATTATAAATATAGGCACTGATTGCTGATAATAATGGTATTAAATTAAATTAAAATAAAATAAAATAAATAATAAAAAAATTACATACAGATCCTAAATATAGACAGTAATTGCTATTAATAAAATAAAATAAAATAAAATAAAATAAAATGAAAAATAATAATAATAAGTTAAGAAGTATTCATTAATTAAATGTAATTTAAAAAATTAAATAAAAATATTTAAAAAAAAATACATACAGATCCTAAATATAGGCACCAACTGCTGCTAATCATGGTATTAAAATAAAATAAAATAATGATATTAAATTAAGAAAAACTTCTATAAAAATAAATTAAATTGTAAAAAATAAAATACAATAAAAAATACATACAGATCCTAAATATGGGCACTGATTGCTGCTAATAAGGTTATTAAAATAAAAATTAAATAATAAAATTAAATTTAAAAAAGAATGATAATAAATTAAAAATAAGAAGAATTCATTAGTAATAAAATTAAATTAAATATAAAAATAATAAAATAAAAACATACATGCATACACACACATACATACATACATACATACTAGAGTGCGGATCGGGCCGCATTTTTCTGTCCGAGCCCGGCCCGAGTCCGACAGAGCAGTAACCGAACCCGACCCGAGCCCGACAAGCATTAAGATATTTATGTCCGAGCCCGATCCCAGCCCGACACAGTTAAAATCTCTTTTTACTCATACTAATGACACATGCACTTTTTTGTGTGGAAAGCCCGCTTTTATTAAGTCACTGTAAAAAAAGCGTTCAGAAATGTCAACAGATGAGAGCATCAGTGCACACTGGGCAAAAAGCGCCGTTATAACACGGGCGCACTATCGCGCTGAGGTGACCGAGCCCGACCCGAACCCGAGCATCCTTTCTAAATATCTGTCCGAACCCGGCCCGACCCGTCGGGTTCCGTCGGGTCCCGTCGGGCTCGGCTCGGGTATCCATCCTCTAATACATACATACATACAGATCCTAAATATAGGCACTGATTGTTGGGTATTAGGGGTATTAAAATAAAATAAAATAAAAAATTAGGAAGAAGAAGAGTTAATTAAGAATAAAATTAAATAAAACATAAAATTAAATAAATTAAATTAAATTAAAATATATAAACATACACACACACACATTGTATTGCTACTGATTGCTGCTAGTTAGTTTAATTGCTAGTTAGAAATTAAAATGAAATCTAATCAAATTATTAATATATTTAAAACCCCAAATAACCCAAAATAAAAAAATAAAATAAAATAAAATAAAAAAGTTATGTCATGTAACTCTATATGGTGCAGGCTGATGGGTCATTAATGCAAACTAATGATATTTAAAGCGTTAAACTACTTGTCACAAGCTGATTGGTTCATGTTGCATACATAGCCAATAAGTTTGCTGCTGTACATTTAAATAGAGCAATTTCACATTGCACTTTCAGAGTTTGTCTAAAACCTGGGTTGCCAACCAAACCTGCCCAATTGCTACTCAAAACTAGTCCAGTCACATTTTAAGTGGGGTCCCCTGTTAAAATCGTGTTTTGTGGGGTAAAATACACCTTTTTATTTGTAGAACCCCATAAAAAACAACCTGTGGCAACAGTGTTAAAGAACCCCAATTTCAGACATTGTTTCAGAAAGGGTTTCAGACAGTTAAATACAAATAACATATATAATAACCTGTAGCAGATCTATACAGGTGGAGCTGGGGAGGTGGAGGGTTTAAGACAGTTTTTCTGCGGACTTGGCAGCAATTCAGCAGCATAGCAGATATATTCTGCCAAGACTAAATACAAGACCAATAACAAAAACATTAACACTATCATATCCATTACTATGCTGAAATCTTCTAAGAGTTATCATGATAGAAATAAAATAAACAGAAGCAAATTTAAGTTACAAATGGCTGCATCCGCTCTTGAATTAAAAATAAGGTGGATAGATTCATCAAGGCAGAAACATGAGGTTATAGCTTTTGTTTTCCATTTCACATTGAGGAAACTCTCTTTAATGTTGGTTGTGTTGAGCATTGCTGAATGGCAGGGCTGTGGAGATGAAGGCTTCCCTGTCATCTCCCATGTTGTCTGTGCAAACAAGTCGAAGAATGAACACCCCAAACAGGTGTGCACTGACGCCGGATGTCGAACAGCCTGCCTCAGTCACATGGAGAGGCAAAAATAGAGCCAATCAATGTCCCGCATGGTTACAATGGGTTTGTTTGTTCCAAGTGCCAAGGCCTCAACATAAAGAGAATCACTCAAACTTGTGCGTGGCAACATCAATTTTTACTTTTAAATTATTACTTAGGGAGCTATTAATTCATCTTTGTATTGGGCATTGTACATTGTCTTCCCACATCTAAAGCACAAAACATAAGAGGTGTGCTTTGAAATTTTATAATTAATAAAAAATACATACAGAAAAAAATAGGCACTGATTGCTGCTAATCATGGTATTAAAATAAAATAAAATAAACATACAGATCTTAAATATAGGCACTAATTGCTACTAATCTGGGTATTAAAAAAATTGAAGAATTAATTAATAATACAATTAAATAAAAATATTAAATTAAATTAAAGAACATAAAAAATATAAAAAAAGAAACATAATAAAATATCATACAAAAACACTTAGAGATCCTAAATATAGGCACTAATTGCTGCTAATCTGGGTATTAAAAAATTAGAAGAATTAATTAATAATACAATTAAATAAAAATATTAAATTAAATTAAAGAACATAAAAAATATAAAAAAGAAACATCATAAAATATCATACAAAAAACACTTAGAGATCCTAAATATAATATTATAAAATAAAATAAAATAAAATAAAAAGTAATACATTAATAAGAATTAGTTAATAATAAAATAAAATAAAAAATGTAATTTAATTTAATTAAATAACAAATAAAAATATATACAAATAAAATTTAATAAAAAAAATACATACAGATCCTAAAAATATAGGCAATGATTACTGCTAATCAGGGTATTAAAATAAAATAAAATAATGATATTAAATTAATACAAATTCATTAATAATAAAATAAAATAAAATACATTAAGGAGAATTCATTAATAATAAAATAAAATAAAAAAAATTAAATTAAATAACAAATAAAAATATACACAAATAAAATATAATAAAAAATACACATCCTAAATATAGGCACTAATTGCTGCTAATCAGGGTATTAAAATAAAATAAAATAAAATAATGATATTAAATGAAGATGAATTCATTAATAATAAAATAAAATAAATAAAAATAAAATATATTAAAATGCAATAAAAAATACAGATCCTAAATATAGGCACTGATTGCTGCTAATCAGGGTATTAAAAAAATTAATGAAATGAAATTAAATTAAATTAAATTAAATAATGATATTAAATTAAGAAGAATTCATTAATAATAAAATAAAATATGTATAATATAATAAAATACAATAAAAATACATACAGATCCTAAATAAAAGCAAAGATTGCTGCTAATCAGGATATTACAATGAAAATAAAATAATAAAATAATAAAAATTTTAAATATCATAAATGAATAATAATTCATTAAGAATAAAATAAAATTAAAATATAATAACATAACAAAAACATACTCGCATACACACACACACACACATATACATACATACAGACCCTAAATGCAGGCACTGATTGCTGCTAATCGGGGTATTAAAATAAAATAATAAAATAAAACAGGGCACTAAAGTAAAATCTAATCAAATTTCTAAAATATAAAAAAGTAAGTAAATGCATAAATAAATACATAATTAGCAAGTCTGATTGCTACTAGTCAAGGCATTACATGAAATTAAACTGAAATCAACTCAATATTTTTTAATTTAAAACAAATAAATAAACAAGCAGGCAAGCAAACGCATATAAACAAATCCTAGAGATGAGTTGCTGGGATTCTATATAAATAGGGATGGAGGGTATACGGTTGGATTGGTGTAATGAAGTTACTCCTGGCATGGACTATGATGAGCAGCTTGTCCCCTGCTAATGTGGCTGAAGGAAGAAAGAAGAAACAGGAAGCTATTCCCCGCAAGACAGATGGATGCCCGTCCTGAGGAGATGCTCCCCTTCCACAGCACCTTCACTCATAAAGTCTCCTCATACAGAGAGGAGAAAGGATCGGAGGAGCAGGGAAGGGAAGGGAGAAGTGCGGCACGTGCGATTTCTGTCAGGTGGAGTGAGAATGCTTCCATCGCTTGACTTGAGAGAGCAGTGTCAGATCTGCATGCTGCCAGATTGTCAAGTGACACAGGCAGTTGTACTGTACATGTGTCACATGTGCTTTATTAGGGTAAGGGTACACACACACACTTATACGCGCCACATGACGTGTGTGTGGGTTTGAGACGCAGTGATAGGCCTGTATCTCCGGCACCCTCACAGGTGTGTGCATCACCACAGTCGGATGCTCTCATCCACATGAGCGGCACATGAGAGGTGCAAACAGCTGTGTGGTGACTTGATTGCGAATGTGAACTGTGAGCTACGACAGAGCTAATGAGAATGTTTCTACCCAAGAATACATCTGAAAGCATGTTGACCCTCACCTTTATCATGATTGGATAGACATCAACTACTTTGGTTGGGGAATTCATTATCCAATCAGAAAAAGCTGCTAAATTTGCTCTTTTTTATGGTGAGCAAAGCTATGTCTACAAGTTTAGGCCAATGCACATTATCAGCCATCTTAAGCACAAAGACTTAATTTCTTGTTTTCTGTTGAGCTATCAAACTGGTTGGCTACAATATGAGAATTTTGTCGCAGAGTATTCACAAATTTAAAAGTATACTTTAAAGACGTTTATCTGTTTATACCATGGTCTGTCTGAATACTCAATTCTGATTGCCTAGCAGGTATGCATTAAATGAGCAATATTGCACAAGTAGCCATGCAATATTGCTGTATATCAGCACAGATGTGATTCGGCCCGTAGGCACAAGACAGCAGTGCTGATATACAGCCATATCTCACATATACAATTGTGATACTCCGTTACTAATTCTAAAATGTTACTTTAGAACTAATAATGAAGGAACACTGCATTGCTTCATTGAAAGCTTTTTGTATTAAGGTAGTAAAAGCTCTCTGTATTATGTAGAGTATTATGAGAGAGATGGTCTGAGCAAAAGTGATTATCTGAATCTGATCCAGCACTCATTGTTCAGATTGGTCTCAGAGTCACAATCAACATTAGTTTGAATGTCTGCTGAGAAAAGCGATATCTTTGTTGTATTACCATTTCATCTGTTAAAGGTGATTTCCAATGACAGTGCTGCTCATTTGTTGGCTGCATTGTACAAGGTGTTGTTGAAAGTAAAAAAATCTTCCTTGTTTACAACCCTGTTTCAGTCTCTTTCAATATAAAAGCCTTTGATTCACTGTTGATTCAGACATAAAAAGAGTCTCTTGTCGCCATCTAGGCCGACGCACATTATCAGCCATCTTAAGCACAGAGACTTAGTTTCTGGTTTTCTGTTGAGCTATCAAACTGGTTGGCTACAATATGAGGATTTTGTCACAGAGTATCCACAAATTTAAAAGGTTAGTTCACTCAAATATAAATGTACTTATACCCAGAGACAGTTATCCATTTATATTATGGTCTGTCTGAATACTCGATTCGAATTGGCTGGCAGGTATGCATTAAATGAGCAATTTCACACAATTAGCCATGCGATATTGCTGTATATCAGCACAGATTTGATTCGGGCCATAGGCACAAGACAGCAGTGCCTATATACAGCCATATCTCACATCTACAAGTGTGATATTGCATTTATACAGTGTAAATATATAATAAACAACAACAGAGTGTTGTTTCGCCACAGATTAAAATCTCAAGATGACAGTTTAACAGTTGAGCCTCTGTTACTGATTCGAAAATGTCACTTTAGATCTAGTAATGAAGGAACACTCTGTTGCTTTATTGAAAGCTTTTTGTATTACTGTAGTAAAAGCTACAAAAAAGTAAAAAGTATTATGAAAGAGATGGTCTGAGTGTAATTTTCTGAATCTGATCCAGCTTTCATTCTTCAGATTGGTCTGGAGTCACAATCAACATTAGTTTGAATGTCTGCTGAGAAAAGCGATATCTTTGTTGTATTACCATTTCATCTGTTAAAGGAACACTCCACTTTTTTTGGAAATAGGCTCATTCTCCAACTCCCCCCGAGTTAATAAGTTGATTTTTACCGTTTTGAAATCCATTCAGCCGTTCTCCTGTTCTGGCAATATCACTTTTAGCATAGCTTAGCATAGATCATTGAATCCTATTAGACCAATAGCATCGTGTTCAAAAATGACCAACGAGTTTCCATATTTGTTGTATTTAAAACTTGACTCTTCTGTAGTTATATCGTGTACTAAGACTGGTGGAAATGCACAGCTGCGAGTTTCTAGGCTGATAAGATTAGGAACTACACTTCCATTCCGGCGTAATAGTCAAGGAAGTTTGCTGCCGTAATATGGCCGAAGCAGGCGGAGTATTATCAGAAATGAGTTCCCAGCTAGTTTAGCATTTGCACATGTGCTGCGTGATATTACTGCTCCTGCTTCAGCCTTATTACGGCAGCAAACTTCCTTGACTATTACGCCGGAATGGGAGTGTAGTTCCTAATAATCAAACGATAATTTATTCAAATAAATGTTATAATTCATTCAATCAAATAAATGGTGATCTTACTGATCTCTGTGTCTGATTTGAAGTGGGCTGAATCCTAGAGCTAACCGGCTGTAACTGATGAAAATAACCATAATTTTTACCCTTCCTGTCAAATATTGCACTGCAAACATCAATAACAGCTTTAACTTGTCAGTGCTGGCAAATAACCATATAAGTGGAATGACCCAAACACGAAACCTGGGGGGGAAAAAACAACAACAACAGATATCATGGCCACAAATAATTTGTTGCTATGACTTATTAATTTATGGCCTCGTTTTGTGAATTTATTCTGTGTTTTTAATGAAATCAAGGTAACGTTTTATTCATTTGTTCTCACAACTTTATAATTTTTTGTTTTAGTTTTTTTTTTTATGTCTTTCCGTATTTTAGATAAATCGTGGCCAACTTGTTCCTTCACTTTATTAGGCTATTTTAAATAATTACATGATTATGATTTATGTATTTAATAATTGTATTATTTAATTTACATTTACATTTATTCATTTAGCAGACGCTTTTATCCAAAGCGACTTACAATTGGGAATACAACAAATAATTCATCCTAAGGAGGCAGATCGACATAGGAAGTGCTCAAAAGTACCATATGTCAGGCGTTGTCAGATGAGTACGGGCTAGAAAGGGAAGATCAGGAAAGAGAGGAGAATTTTTTTTTTTTTTTTTTTTTTTTCAGATAGTCAGATAGTGTCGAAAAAGATGGGCTTTCAGCAGTCGCTTGAAGACAGTAATGGAGTCAGCGTTTCGGATGGGGGTGGGAAGATCATTCCACCAGGCAGGGACATTGAAGGAGAATGTTTTGGAAAGTGATTTCATGCCTCTCTGTGGTGGTACAATAAGGCGTCTTTCGCTAGAGGATCTCAGACTTCTGGAGGGAGTGTAGATGCGTAGTAGTGAATGGAGGTAGGCCGGTGATGAGCCGGTGGCTGTCCTATAGGCCAGCATCAGTGTCTTGAATTTGATGCGTGCTGTAACCGGTAGCCAGTGCAGGGATATGAAGAGAGGTGTGACATGGGCCTTCTTGGGCTCATTGAAGACGAGCCGTGCTGCTGCATTCTGAATCATTTGTAGAGGCCTGATTGTACATGCGTCGTTGGATAAAAGCGTCTGCTAAATGAATAAATGTTAATTGAGTGACATGACATGCAGAAAAAAATACATATTGTGGTCACAACTTTTTACTTTGTTCCCATGCCTTTTTAATTTGTTCCATCATTTTATTTAAATTGACTTGATAATTCATTCTCTTGGTTTTGTTAGACTGTGGCAACATTCTGTTAATTTGTTCCCATGACTAATTCATGGTTATGTTGTACTAATTTGTTATCTCACATTATTATTTAAAATAATTAAAATAATGAAATTCATTGAATAAGTGACTGGAATGAATTCTTAATTTATTTTAATAATGTTTTTCCCCACTTCAAATGCAGGGCTCCATAAAATTAAAAAGTCTGAATGAAAAATCATTTAATGACTTTAGTTCCAAACCTGTATAACTTTCTTTTATCTGCAGAATGAAAAAGAAGATATTTTGGAAAGTGCCTGTTGTTTTTCCCTCATTGACTTTCATTGTTTATCAAAGAACAGTTGAAACTTCTGCAGAAGAAAGAAACATAAGGGTGAGTAAATTATGACAGGATTTTTATTTTCGGATAAGCTATCTTTTTGAACCCTGCCACGAAGATGAGTTTCTGTCTCACAGTGTGCGTTTGAATTTATTGACTGACAATCCTGGTGCATCTAGAACATGACAATTGATATAGAAGAATTGTGCTGCATCTGCTCATTCAAATCCAGGCCTTTGATCCTATACAGTATGAGACAATGGATCATTTGATAGTGATATATTTCACTTGTGCTGAGTAATAATGGTAGAGTCTCAGCATAAACTCCAGATCAAACATCATATATTGTATATGCTAACCACAACTCTGGACTCAAAGTCCCCCTTTACACCTGGCACTAACATGTGTAAGGTGATCAGATCTCAATCGAACAGCACCTGACCACATGAAAAGCCAGGTGTAAATACACCCAAGATGCATTGTGATTGGATCAATCAAACCACATTTTGAGGTGGTCAAGAACAGATTCTGACCGTATTTTGAATTTTCGTTGTCTATTCTATTGTGCTCTCGCAATGTGAAAAAAAAGACAACAGATACTGTGCTTAATGAATTTTATCCTATGCGTTATTCTCTTTTTTGATTATCTACAAATGTTTCAAGCATTCGATTGCATAAATGACTAAGATGCACTTAAAGAAAAACTATAAAATTCAGTTATAGGAATTTTCACATGCTATCCTATGGAAGCTTGTTTCCACCAATGAAAAAAAAGGTTCTCTTTTTTCTCAGAATTGAGGATAAAAACTTGCAATTGTGAGTTATAACATCAGAATTGAAAGATATAAACTTGTAATTTTTTTTCTAGAACTGCTTGTTTTTATCTAGCAATTATGACTTTTTTTCTCAGAACTGAGTTTACAGTAGTCAACATTTGAAGTGGATAAATACATTTCTTCAAAGAACGGGTATTGTTTTGGTTTTAGGACAACTTTGATGTAAGGTTTAAACTTGAAATGTTGACTACTGTATATGCCACAATTCTGACTTTATAACTTCAAAATTGCTCATTTATATCCCGCAATTCTCAGAAAGTCAGAATTGTGAGATATAAATTCGCAATTGCAAGGGGAAAAAGTCAGAATTGCTAGATATAAATTAACAATTTCAAGGAAAAAAGTCATAACTGCGCAATATAAATGTATCAAATTGCGAAGAAAAAATTCAGAATTGCGAAATATAAATTCACATTTGTGAGAAAAAAAAGTCAGAATTGCAAGGAAAAAGTCAGAACTGCAAAGAAAAAAGTCAGAATTGGGAGATATAAATTCAGAATTGCAAGGAAAAAATTCAGAATTGCAAGATTAAAAATTCAGAATTGTGAGATTAAAAAGTCAGAATTGCGAGATGTAAACTCGCAATTGAGAGGATAAAAGTCAGAATTGCAATATATAAATTCACAATTGCAAGGAAAAAAATTAAAATTGCAAGATATAAATTCAGAATTGCGAGATGAAAAAGTCACAATTGCAAGGGGAAAAAAGTCACAATTGTGAGATATAAATTCACAATTGTGAGAAAAAAAGTCAGAATTGCAAAGAAAAAAGTCAGGATTGCGGAATATAAATTCACAATTGCAAGGAAAAAGAGTCAGAATTGCGAGATATAAACTCGCAATTGCGAGGAAAGAAAATCAGAATTGTGAGATATAAATTAACAATTGTGAGATATAAACAGGCTTCCATACTATCCAGACGCAAATCGCATGTTAATTCCAGGTGTAAAGGGGCCACTGTGTCTGATCCGCAAGAACAGCTCTCAGTACTGAGCGCAGGTAAAAATCCCTCCTGTAGCCAGATGGGCTTCACTATTACGCATAAAACACAGAGCCGTGCAAATCCTGTGTCCGGCTGGCCACAACAGAAGTGCGAGGGGACGTCTACTGCCACAGAGAGAGCGCACTGATAGATAGAATGAAAGAAAAGAGACAGAAGAGACAGAAACAGAAGGAGGGGGGCTGTGCGCTACAGCTGGCATGAAATTCACAGCGCCAGTCGCCAGTGTTGCAGAGCTCCTTAACAACTTCACAGGCTGCAGAGAAGAGCTTTAAAGTGTCCACATGGCCTCTGCAGCAGGGCTTTAGAAGGGCTCTGCTCAACTCCCTCCACCAGCTGCTGCTGGGGACACCAGCGCGTCTGTGTGTGTGAGAGAGAGAAACAAATCTGTGCTAAAGAGAAAGGGTGTCAGAGCGGAGAAAAACAAGTGTGAAAAAATGAGGGAAAAAAATTAAATGCTTTGAAAAAATTTAATGTTAAGAACACAAAAATAAATTGTTGCGTCTAACTTTACCTTACTAGAAAATAAGAGGGGCTTTCATGTGAGAACTAATCACTTTATGTTTACTGAAGTTAAAAAGTTACACATTTAAGTACAAAGTAAAAACAACACCTGGGTACCATTTTAAATCTCCCTAGCAACCACCAACAACATCCTAGCAACAACCTAGCAATGCCCAAAACAGTCTTAACAACAACCTAAAACAGCCTAACAACGCCTCTAGCACAGCCCTAGCAACATTCTAGATCTCCCTATTCTGTGTTTCAAATAGGGCATTGCTAGGTTGTTGCTAGGATGCTCTGGTTGGTTGCTAGGGAGATTTAGAACGTTGGTAGGGCTTTTCTAGGTATTAGAGGCGTTAGGGTGTTCCAGGTAGTTGTTAGGGACGTTCAGGGTGGTTGCTAGGAATATTTAGATTGTTACTAGGGCTTTGTTAGCTGCTAGATGTGTTGTTAGGGTGATCTGGGTTATTGCTACAACATTGGTGGTTGCTAGGAAGTTTTTAGAGGTTGTTAGGGCTATTGCATTGCTAAGTTGTTGCTAGGGTGTTCTGGGTGGTTGCTAGGGAGATTTAGAATGTTACTAGGGCTTTGCTAGCTGCTAGAGGTGTTGTTAGGGTGTTCTAGGTTGTTGCTACAACATTGGTGGTTGTTAGGGAGTTTCAAGAGGTTGTTAGGGCTAAAGCATCGCTAAGTTGTTGCTAGGGTGTTCTGGGTGGTTGCTAGGTAGATTTAGAATGTTACTAGGGCTTTGCTAGCTGCTAGAGGTGTTGTTAGGGTGTTCTAGGTTGTTGCTACAACATTTGTGGTTGCTAGGGAGTTTTAAGAGGTTGTTAGGGCTAGAGCATTGCTAAGTTGTTGTTATGGTGTTCAGGGTGGTTGTTAGGGAGATTTAGAGTGTTACTAGGGCTTTGCTAGCTGCTAGAGGTGTTGTCAGGGTGTTCTAGGTTGTTGCTACAACATTGGTGGTTGCTAGGGAGTTTTAAGAGGTTGTTAGGGTGTTCAGGGTTAGTAGAGCTTTGCTCTTTTAAGAGTTTGTTAGGGTTTTGCTAGATGTGTCTGTGCATTATTAGCTTGCCTAGATAGTTCTAGAAGGTTGCTAAAGTTTTCTGAGTGGTTGCTATTGAGGTCTAGGAGGTTGCTAGGTGGTTTTGGTTGCGGTTTCTGAGGCAATGTTCAGGAAGGTTGCTAGGGCACTGCTAAGTTATTGCTAGGATGTTCTAGTTGGTTGCTAAGGTGTTCTGGGTGGTTACTATGGATTGTGGTTTCTGAGGCATTACTAGATGCTTGTTCAGGAAGGTTGCTAGGGCACTGCTACGTTATTACTAGAGTGTTTTGGGTGGATGCTAGAGCATTAGAGCATGAACCTTTTTCACATTTCCAAGTTTCTCAGTAGTGGAAGTCATCATAGTTGGGTTAACTTTGAGAGCGGTAAATGGGAAAGTACCACAAATATATATATATATATATATTTTTTTGCATTCCCATTTGCTCAAATAACAAAAGAAAAACGTCACAATAGTGTTTTCCGACTTTCAAAAAAATGAGAGTGATGACTGATAACGACAGTCAGAAGAGCAATGTCAAATTTCCCATCCCTCCCATAGATGCTGCATTAGAAATACCCTCACATTTAGCATTGATACATTTTTTTTATGTAATTTGATGGTGATACAATACAAAGTATAGTGTTTTATATTCACATACATTCAAAAAAAAATCAAAATATAAAAAACCTTTAAGGATTGACAATGCTGATGTCTGTTGAAAGGGGTCATTACAGAGTCCATTGCTTGAAAAGGGACCATTGCTTCTTCTGCGGAACAACATTCTGAAGAATGATGTGTTCTAATAAAAACAGTTGGACTCCACTTTTACTGGCAAAGAAAAAAATGGGGGTGATTTTTGAGTGAACTTCTGGTTTAAGAAAACTAAATTATAGTTATTCATTTTTATTATTGTACAAACCAAAATCACTATAGTATTACAGAGTACTGTGTGTCTATTATATTAATGTTTTATGGTGTACTATCACAGGCTCAGTGGATGGGATTCCTGCACACAGCCGTACTCCATGTGTGGCAGATTTGAGGTAATGTTTCCTTGCTCTTTTGTGATTCTTTGCTCAAATGTTCTCCTCTCACCGGGGTCTCAGATGTTCTTTACAGAGCATATTTCAGTAGTCTTATGACAAAAGGGGGCTTGCGAGGATCAGAGTGTATTCCCACCGTCTCTATGCGAGCCCGGGCCACATTCACTGCGGACATTAGCATTTCAAGGAGTCTCTATTAGCGATGGCAAGAAAAGCTTCTCTCTGTGGGGGGAGATCCATTTTGTCCTCTTTTCCAACATCTGTTCTAACCTACAGAGCCAGAAGGGGAACTAGATAATGCCAAAGAGGCTTTTGATTTACAGTAATGACACCACTGACCAAGTTTCTGCTAAGAGGAGGGAGGGGGCAGCGAAATAAAAGACAAAAACAATTTTGTGCTATCTGTAACGGGACAACATTTGATTCTCTCAGGAAAGCACGAGAAGTGGCTTTCCCACCAACTGGATGCCTCAAGCATAAATTCAATGGGAAATTCAATGTATTTTTAAAGAAATAAAACTAAAAGAAGCTTTTGAACTGCATGTGATTGGACAGGTTTGACATAAGAACAGGACAAATAGATATATGAAAGGAGGGAGAGACAGTTGACAAGAGGGTAGGCCTTGATCCTCAGCCCATCTGCCCTTTCCTTGCAGTCTGCCACTCAGGCTGGACTGAACTGGATGGCAGGAGGTCCGCTACCCTTACAGACGCTGCGTGAATCTCAGGAGCTCAGTCATTACACACAGCTTGAGCGGCCCACTGTCAAAACTCCCAGCTCCACGTGACACTGACCCGACTCTAGACTGGACAAACAGGTGACTGTAGTCTGTGAGACAAGCAGGGTCGTACAGTTTGAAAAGATAAACTTCAAGTACATTTTAAACAACAATTTTTTCTATTTTTAATGTAATTATTTGTGACCCCGGACCAGTCATAAGTAGCAGGGGTATATTTTCAGCAATAGCCTAAAATACATTATATGGGTCAAAATTATCGATTTTTGTTTTATGCCAAAAATCATTAGGATATTAAATAAAATCATGTTCTATGAAAATATTTTGTAAATTCTCTACCATGAATTTATCAAAATTTAATTATGCATTGCTAAGAACTTCATTTGGACAACTTTAAAAGTGATTTTCTCAATATTTTGATATTTTTTTTGCACCCTCAGATTACAAATTTCAAATAGTTGTATCTTGCCTAAATATTGTCCTATCCCAACAAACCCATATATCAATGGAATTTATTCAACTTTCAGATTATATATAAATCTCAATTTTAAAAAATTGACCCTTATGACTTATGACCTTATGGTTTTGTGGTCCAGGTTCACATTTAGTGTTTAGGACTTTTTATTAAAGCGATAGTTTACCCCAAAATGAAAATTGCACCATGATTTACTCACCCTCAAGCTATCCTAGGTGGATATGAATTTCTCCTTTCAGACAAATTCAATTAGAGTTATATTAAAAAATGTCCTGGCTCTTCCAAGCTTTATAATGGCAGTGAATGGCTGTTGAGATTCTGAAGCTAAATAAAGTGCATCCATCCATTATAAAAAGTACTCCACACAGTTTCAGGGGGTTAATAAAGGCCTTCAGAAATGAAGTGATGTGTTCGTATAAGAAAAATATCTACTAACGTTCCAGCGTTCCAGCAGATGATGTAGGACGTAGGCAATTGTGGTGATGAAAGTGCAAGCTCAGTGGAGAAAGCAAAACAAAACACCGGCCATGAATTAGAAGTACAAAACAAGGATTTGTAAAGAAAAATGACAGAGGATTTCGTTATAAGCCAAGAGGAGACTGGTTTTCCTTTGCTGTAAAAAAGTATTGTTTTTTACGAGACTAGCATACTGAAACGGCACTTTCTTGTGAATGAGTGACCGACAGTTAGAGGAAGCTAGAGATTACGGTTTATAAAGTTTTAAATATAGATATTTTTCTTGCACAAATGCATCGATTCACTTCAGAAGGTTTTATTAACCTCCTGGAGCCATGTGGACAACACATTCTTACTCCCAACTCCGTCACATATTGACGCTTGGTCAGGACCCCTTTAGCGTCACTTTTGGACGTGCAGGGTCCTCCGCTTTTAGTTGTTTGCATTATGCATTGCATTTAATGGTCTGCATGCATTTGCAAGAATAAAAAATAATATTATATATAAATTTATACTTTCGTAGATGTTTTGGAGCACCTAACCTCAACCCTACCCTAAACCTACCCATTTCTGAACAATATACAAAACACACAACAGGCAAAAAAATGTACACTGACAGGTATTTATTGCAAAAACTGACCTTAAAAAGCAGTATAAACGTATTATGAAACAAGTCACGTTGCATTCCAAGTCCTCTGATAACTTTATGCGAAGAATAGAGTAAATCATAAGCTTTTAATTGCTGAAAATAATCTCGCTCCCGCACATATCACATTCAAAAACATACTCCCGTATGTTTAGCATGCGCAATCGGTCACAAGACACACATGAGCCAACAGCATTTCACAACCAAAGCTGTTGTTCTGGCAGCAATTTTTACATTTGTTCACAGACTGCATATAGGATGAGCTTTACGGTGGATAGAGACGGCAATCGTGTCTATTTCTCTCAGAAATCAATCATTTTGCATTGGAAGACTTGGGATATGAATACTTCTTCAATTAATTGTGACTGTAGTTGTAAACTACACTTAAGTGGTACCCTGTGCGTCAAAAAGTGACGCCAAGGGTCCTGACCAAGCGTCAATATGAGACGATTTGGGAGTGAGATTGTGTATGTGTGGAGCACTTTCATGATGCATGGATGCACTTTATTGGACTCCAAAATCTCAACAGCCATTCACTGCCATTATAAAGCTTGAAAGAGCCAGGACATTTTTCAATATGACTCCAATTGTATTCGTCTGAAAGAAGAAAGTCATATACACCTAAGATGGCTTGAGGGTGAGTAAATCATGGTGTAATTTTCATGTTTGGGGGAACTATTACTTTAAGGTTATGTGTGCACTTTTCCTTTGTTATTAATTAGATAATTAACTTAGAATAACACAATTAAAGTTACACCTACACTGTCCTTGTTACAATGTAATTGTACACACACACAATATTAATGAAAAATAAATATAAATCGCAATATTATTAAACCACATGTACTTGCTATAGGGTTAGGTTTGGCTTAGGGCTGTTGCATGCAATTATGTATAATTTACTGTTATTGCTATTGTAAGTATAAGTGTAACACATTACGCTGTAAAATAAAGTATTATTGAAATTAGTACCTAGTAGCACCCATCACAAATTAGATCAAACAAAAGGTAAGATCAGAGACTTTTCCTATTAGGATTCACTGAATAGGCCATGGCCCAAAAGCCTGGTGTGTTTTCTATTGTGTGCTTCTGCACTGTCTTTAATTTAAATGCATGCAGTTGGCCACAAGCTTGTAGTTCAAAACAGATTTTGTGAAACTCACAAATGGCTTCAGTATGTCTCTGTAACCAAATGTTGAAATTACTGGAGAATGAGGTGATTATGAAACATGAAAGTGAATTTCTATCACTCAATTATCATGTTTCATGGCTTTACCAAACAAGTTTTACAATGTGATGTAATCAAACTGAGCCTATTGAGTTATAGGTTTGGGCCACCTGCACTGACCACCTGGCTGCTTTGTTTAGGGATTTCATTGTTGTGGGCTGTGGGCGTACAATTCATGCTCTCTTTTTTGGACAATGAACTCACTCTCTCGCTCACTCGCATTTTTCATCTCTAGCGATTCTAAGAAGAAGCATGTGACCTGTCCATGCCAGGCCAGGTGCCATCTTATCTAACCGTGGTGCGGCGCTGCAATTATATTCCCCTGTGTGGTCCAGACACAAACCATCCGGATCTTCTGTTGTATAATGTTTACAGCTGAGCTTGAGAGGACAACTTCAGTTTTAATGATTGTCCTACTGTTATAAAGCTAGAACAAATTACATGCATTTATGAGACGTTATATCTGTGTTAGAAAAATTACAGCCAGCGGGATCTCAGTTCTAACCAGATAAGTAGTTCCCAGCACCTGTAGACTCCACAACTTAACTGAGAGACTATGAATGTAATAGTACTAACTACTTACCAAATATAGCATAATACACACTTCAAAAAATGTCATGCAGCTTAACCATCAAGTAAAAAGTATAAACATATTTTCCATACATTTCCTTACACTGAATACCAGTGTTACAAACGGGATGACTGAGAGTGGGGATCCAAATGCAAGGCTTTATTAGACGAGGTCAGAACAGACAGGGTCGATCACCAGCAAACATCAACAGCAAAGATAATCCAATAGCGTAATCCAAAGAACAAGCGTGGGTCAAAATCCAGGTGAGCAGTCCAAAGGAAACAGGGAAATGAAAACCAGAAACTAGAAAACTACGACTAAGACTAGGGATAAACTGACTATGACTATGACTAGGAAAACAGGGAAAACAAACAGGGAAAAATGCTCAGTAATGTCCACAAATGTAAATCAATACTTCGCAATGAGTGTGTGTGTGAAGCTGGCTTTTATGGTAGACAAACAGGAAGTAACCATAGAGGCAGCAGAGGGAGCAGCAACAGTCAGTGGGGGTAAGGGCTCCCTCTGCTGGCCTGGCGTAACATAGCCCCCCCCCAAGGAGCGGCTTCCAGACGCTCCAAAAAACAACAGGAGGAAACAGTCCAGGGGAGCGGTGGGGGGGCCAGGAGACTGAGGCAGAACAGGTGGGGC
Source organism: Garra rufa (assembly GCF_049309525.1). Lineage (NCBI taxonomy): Eukaryota > Metazoa > Chordata > Actinopteri > Cypriniformes > Cyprinidae > Garra > Garra rufa. Next base: position 35,196,458 of record NC_133381.1, on the reverse strand, counting down.
AAAGGCCCTCCAGAGCAGGGCAGGAGATTCAGGAGCCCTCCAGGGCAGGGCTGGAGGCAGAGCAGTCCTTTGAGGTGGAGCAAGAGTCTTAGGAGCCCTCCAGGGCGGAGCAGGAGGCTTAGCGACCCTCTGGGGCAGAGCAGGAAGCGTAGAAGCCCTCCGGGGCGAAGCCGAAGGCGGAGCAAGGGGTTTAGGAGCCCTCCAGGGCGGAGCAGGAGGCGGAGCGGCCCTCCAGGGCAGAGCAGGAGGCGCAGGAGCCCTCCAGGGCGGAGCAGGAGGCGCAGGAACCCTCCAGGGCGGAGCAGGAGGCGCAGGAGCCCTCCAGGGCGGACCAGGAGGCGCAGGAGCCCTCCAGGGCGGAGCAGGAGGCGCAGGAGCCCTCCAGGGCGGAGCAGGAGGCGCAGGAGCCCTCCAGGACGGAACAGGAGGCGCAGGAGCCCTCCAGGGCGGAACAGGAGGCGCAGGAGTCCTCCAGGGCGGAACAGGAGGCGTAGAAGCCCTCCAGGGCGGAACAGGAGGCGCAGGGGCCCTCCAGGGCGGAACAGGAGGCGTAGAAGCCCTCCAGGGCGGAACAGGTGGCCGCATCATGGACTGGGACCTGGGGAGAACAGGGATAGAGGAGGCAGACAGAGCAAGGAGAGAAGTAGAGAGTTCATGGGAGAACGTGGCCTCCATAGCCGTGACCAGGCAGACGAGAACTTCAGGACCGACTTTCGGGGCAGTTCCTGGGCAGACAGAGACTTCTGGAACGGCCCCAAACGCCAAGACAGAGATGACAGGGAACCTAGGCGGTGCAGGCAGAGCAGGGAGTCTTGGCGGGGCAGACAGAGCAAGGAACCTTGGCGGAGCAGACAGGGCAGGGAATTTTGGCGGCGCTGGCAGAGCAGGGAGCACTGGCGATGCGGGCAGAGCGTGAAGCCTTGGCTGAGCGGGCAGAGCGTGAAGCCTTGGCGGAGCAGGCAGAGCGTGAAGCCTTGGCGGAGCGGGCAGAGCGTGAAGCCTTGGCGGAGCGGGCAGAGCGTGAAGCCTTGGCGGTGCTGGCAGAGCGTGAAGCCTTGGCGGAGCGGGCAGGGCGTGAAGCCTTGGCGGAGCGGGCAGAGCGAGAAGCCTTGGCGGTGCTGGCAGAGCGTGAAGCCTTGGCTGAGCGGGCAGAGCGTGAAGTTCCGCTATGGACGCCACCTCCGAAGGAGGTATAGGCGCAGCGGACATGCGTGCAGAAGAGCTCTCCAGAACAAACTTGTGGGCAGACTCATGGGCAGAAGAGGCCACTGGGGCACAGTGTGCAGCCCACACACTCAAAATGGCGATAGCCATAACAGGTAGCACAGTTGGCGGAGGAATGCCCTCCGGGTCATTTGGCGTGGGGCTTGGGAGCGTTGGCTCTGTGGGACTTGGGAGCGTTGGCTCTGCATGGCTTGGCAGCGTTGGCTCTGCATGGCTTGGGAGCGTTGGCTCTGCATGGCTTGGGAGCATTGGCTCTGCATGGCTTGGGAGCGTTGGCTCTGCATGGCTTGGGAGCGTTGGCTCTGCATGGCTTGGGAGCGTTGGCTCTGCATGGCTTAGGTGCGTTGGCTCTGCATGGCTTGGGAGCGTTGGCTCTGTATGGCTTGGGAGCGTTGGCTCTGTATGGCTTGAGAGTGAAGGCTCTGGATGCTCAGGGGAGATGTGACTTGGCAGTGAAGGAGTAGCTATGACCTGACTCTTCATGACAGGAGCAGCAGTGACTTGATTTGGCGTGAGAGGGACAGCTGTGGCTTGGCTTGGCTCGGAGGGAACAGCTGCTTGACTTGGCCTGACAGGAACAGCAGCTGTATCTTGACTTGTCCTGGCAGGAACAGTGACTGTGACGTGACTCGACTCGGCAGGGACAGCAGCTGTAACTTGATTTGTCCTGGCAGGGACAGTGATTGTGACGTGACTTGACTTGGTAGGAACGGCAGCTGGTGCAGGTTCGAGAGAAGCAGATATGACGTTCACAGGCAATGGCTTGGTTGACGTGGCGTGAGCAGACGCTGGCTTGGTTGACGTGGCGCTAGCAGATGCTGGCTCGGCTGACAGTAAGGGACCAGCTGAACGAGCCGACCGCAGTGGTGGGTCCTCCAAGCTAGACATTAGTCTCTGATACGTCCTGGAAGGGTGTGAGTCTGGCGCTGTAGCCACCCTGTTAATAACAGACTCAGGTATGGCGGCCATCTTGCGTACAGGTTCAGGCGTGGCGGCCATTTTGTGTGCAAGCACGGGCGTGGCGGTCATCTTGGGTGCAGGCTCTGGCGTGGCGGCCATCTTTGCAGCAGGCTCTGGCGTGGCGGCCATCTTTGCAGCAGGCTCTGGTGTGGCGGCCATCTTTGCAGCAGGCTCTGGCGTGGCGGCCATCTTTGCAGCAGGCTCTGGCGTGGCGGCCATCTTAGCAGCAGGCTCTGGCGTGGCGGGCATCTTCGCAGCAGGCTCTGGCGTGGTGGCCATTCTGACCGGGAACTCAGGAACGGGAGCCATCTTATGAACGTGCTTTGGAACGGCGGCCATCTTGTGAGCAGGGTCTGGAAGAGCGGCCATTTTGCGAACAGGATCAGGAAGGGCGGCCATCTTGGGTGCAGACTCAGGAAAGGCGGCCATCTTATGAGCTGACTCGGGAAGGACAGCCATCTTGGAAACAGGCTTTGGGACAGCGGCCATCTTGTGAACTGGCTTGGGGGTGGCAGCCATCTTGTGAACCGGCTTGGGAATGGCGGCCATCTTGTGATCGGGTCTTGGGGTGGCAGCCATCTTGTGAGATAAGTCAGACGTGGTAGATTTCTTGTGAGCTGGGTCCAATCGGGTGACCATCTTGAATGCGGACTCAGGAAGGATGGTCATTCCGAAAGCTGATTCGGGAAAGGCGGCCATTTTGTGAACGGGCTCCTGAAAGGCAGACATCTTGTGCTTGGGCTCGAAGCTAGCAGACCTCTTGTGCTGTGGCTCGAAGCTAGCAGACATCTTGTGCTGTGGCTCGAAGCTAGCTGACATCTTGTGCTGTGGCTCGAAGCTAGCAGACATCTTGCGCTGTGGCTTTGGGCTAGCAGACATCTTGTGCTGTGGTTCTGAGCTAACAGACATCCTGTGCTGAGGCCCTTCTAGTACTCCCACAGTGAACGGAGATCCACAATGCGACAACACAAAGTCAATAAACTGTGCGAGGGTCCAACTAGGGTCCTCATCGGGTAAATTGTAACCGATATCTGTGTCCAACCCACTCCAAAAACACTCCTTCATTAAGGTCTCATCGTAAGGTGCCAGATAACAATAAGCAATGAAATCCCTCACATAATGCTCGATGGGACGGCCATTTTGAAAGATGGAGCAGAGCAGACTTACGGGGTTGGACAAACTTCCTGTTGAATCCATTCTTGATGGTTGTTCTGCTGGTGGTGAATAAAGCCGCTGGATCCGGGTGTGGCGAAGTATTCTGTTACAAACGGGATGACTGAGAGTGGGGATCCAAATGCAAGGCTTTATTAGACGAGGTCAGAACAGACAGGGTCGATCACCAGCAAACATCAACAGCAAAGATAATCCAATAGCGTAATCCAAAGAACAAGCGTGGGTCAAAATCCAGGTGAGCAGTCCAAAGGAAACAGGGAAATGAAAACCAGAAACTAGAAAACTACGACTAAGACTAGGGATAAACTGACTATGACTAGGAAAACAGGGAAAACAAACAGGGAAAAATGCTCAGTAATGTCCACAAATGTAAATCAATACTTCGCAATGAGTGTGTGTGTGAAGCTGGCTTTTATGGTAGACAAACAGGAAGTAACCATAGAGGCAGCAGAGGGAGCAGCAACAGTCAGTGGGGGTAAGGGCTCCCTCTGCTGGCCTGGCGTAACAACCAGTCAAAAGTTTTTTAATATATTTCTGTTATATTTTTTAGGGGAAAGTATTTTTATCCAGAACACCAATATTACAGTCACACCATGTCAACCTGAACTGATGTTGCATCACATGATTTATTATTTTATTAAATTTTTTTTAACCTAAACATTATTTTTTAAATAATAATATTTTTTAAATTAATTAAAAAAAATGTTATGTAGTTAAATATACTTGGGGTTTTTTATATTTAAAAAAAATAATGCAACAGAAAGAAAATTATGCATTATGCATTAGGCATTATGCAACGATAAATGTTGCAGAGAGTAGTGTGTGTCCTGTATGTGAGTGCTGTCCAGTTGTCAAAATGATCATTTTGAATTTTTTATCAAATTTTCTGTAAAAGTGTCTTAACTTTTTGCAATCTGATTAAATAATTAGTCAAAAAATTAAAAAATCCACGTTTTCAGCTTTGATTTGCATTTTTTATTAAAATTTTGGTACAAATGTCTTAACTTTTGACAGTCTGATCCAATAATTGCTCAAAAATAATAGAAAAAAAAGTCTAAATTTACAGCTTTAGTTTGCATTTTTATTCAAAATCTCTGTAAAATGTCTTAAATTAGTCACAAAAATTATGTCAAAATTTACAGCTCTAATTTGCTTTTCTTAATCAAATTCTCTGTAAAAGCATTTTAACTTTTGGCCATCTGCACCAATAATTAGTCAATAATAATATAAACAAGTCCAAATTTACAGCTCCAATCTTCATTTTTAATCAAAATCTCTGTAAAAAATGTCTTAAATTTTGACAGTCTGATCCAATAATCTGTCAAAAATAATATAAATAAGTTTAAACGTACAGCTCTAATTTGCATTTTAATAAAAATTTCTGTGAAAGCATCTTAACTTTTGACCATCTGATACAATAATCAGTCAAAAATAATATAAGTCCAAATTTACAGCTCTAATTTGCATTTTTAATCAAATTTTCAAAAAAAAAGTCTTACATTTTAACAGCCTGATCCAATAATTAGTCACAAATAATGTTAAAATGTACAGCTCTAATTTGCATTTTTATTCAAAATTTCTGTAAAAAACAAAAAACAAAAAAAAATTTGACAGTCTGATCCAATAATCAGTCAAAAATAATATAAATATGTTCAAATGTACAGCTCTAATTTGCATGTTTAATCAAAATCTCTGTAAAAGTGTATTGACAGTGTGATCCAGTAATTAGTTACAAATAATACATTAAAATTCACAGCTCTAATTTGCATTTTTAATCAAAATTCCTGTAGCAATGTCTTAATTTGGACAGTCTGATCCAATAATTAGTCAAAAATAATATAAGTAAAACATTTACAGCTCTAATTTGCATTTTTAAACAAAAGTTTCTGTAAAAGCATCTTAACTTTTGACCATCTGATCCAATAATTAGTCAAAAATAATATAAATAAGTCATCATTTACAGCTCTAATTTGCATTTTAATCGAAATTTCAGTATAAATGTCTTAATTAGTCAAAAAATAATATGTCAAAATGTACAGCTCTAATTTGCATTTTTATTCCAAATTTCTGTAAAAATGTCCTAACTTTTGACAGTCTGATCCAAAAATTAGTCAAAAGCAATATAAGTCCAAAGTTATAGCTCTAATTTGCATTTTTAAGCAAAATTATTGTAAAAGCATCTTAACTTTTGACTATCTGATCCAATAATTAGCCAAAGATAATATAAATAAGTCAGAACTTATAGCTCTAATTTGCATTTTTAATCAAAAATTCTTTTGACAGTCTGATCCAATAGTTAGTCAAAAATAATATACGTTGAAATTTACAGCTCTAATAAGTATTTTTATCAAAGTTTCAGTAGAAATGTCCTAAATTTTGACAGTCTGATCCAATAATAAGCCAAAATAAAGATTAATAATAATTCAAAATTTACAACCCCTGTTCATTCTGGAAATGAAAGCTCAAGTCAAGTGTGTTGCAATATAATATACAATATTATGTGCGGTGTGCTTTGTTTTGTCTTTACATTGGCACATGCTATATACACACTATATACTGCAAATAGACTAAAAGTAGTATGTTGGCATGCTATTCCAAAGAGCGTGTCTTATCTCCGATCTAGACACACACAGCTAAAGACACATGCTTGCATATGCGCATACACACAAACACACGCACATACGCATGGGCAGATGGGCTTCAATACTAAGGCTTAGTTTAATGACAAAGAACCCTCAATCTGGACAACATGGGTGGATTTAGCTATCATTTTAAAGTCCATCTGCGAGACGTTTGACTTCAGATCACAATGCTCCCTTGTTCAAACATAAAATAGAGCACAGACTTGTTTATCTGTGGCCGCGCACGTGCGTTTTAAGTAATAAACATTCAAACGAGAAGATGTGTCATGCCTTTAGCCCCACAGCCACGTCCTAACATGTGATATGTCACCAAGAAGCGTTTATTTATCGAGCCTGCCGCAGCCCGGCCCGAGAGAGAGACAGATAGACAGACTGACAGCGAGGAGATAGACTAGCTACCTATTTATAGCCCCGGCCATCTGCAAAAGCTCCCTCTTGTCTTTGGTCATCCTGTTCACAAAGGCTGGGAGGCAGATTCCAGCAGCAGCCGCTCCATTCACTATTCATTCCAGGACCCGGCAGCTCCATATGGATCCGGCCCACTGCTGGGCCCAGGCAGGCTCTGTTTTTTCCCTGGGATTGACATGGTAATGGAGCTGCCGAGGAAGGAGCTGTTCTCAGATCAGAGGAGAGCAGCGGCCCCCTACGTCCGGCTCCTTCCTCCACAGCTCCCAGGTCAGGCCTTTCACCCCTTCCGGCCACCCAACCGATCTGGGAGCACTATGGGCATCTGTGAAAGGCTAATGACAGGCTTTTATGTTTGGCCTGCTTTATTATAGCCCCACTAACCGTGTCTGTCCATCCGAGCTGTATGCTGCACAGTGCAGCCGGGCGTCTGGAGCATCCCTAGAAAAAATGATCTCACAGGCCCGCTGAATCTATTATGCGCCATATAGAAAGATCCTGAATTATTCTGTCTGATATGAGATCTGAACAGACCAAGGTGGATATCCAGAGATATACAGGATATTTAAAGGGATAGTTCACTGAAAAATTTAATCGCTCACCCTCATGTTGTTTAAAACCCATAAGACCTTTGATCATCTTTGGCGATATTTTTGATGAAATTGAGAGCTTTTTGAACCTGCATAGACAACAATGCAACTGACATTGATGAAGTCATGGTACTCTCGTGGATGCTGACAAGGAGGAGAAGAAATTGTTAAATAAAGTAATTGTTTTGTTTTCTTTGCACACAAAAGGTATTCTCGAAGATTCATAACATTAAGTTTGCACCACTAATGTCACATTAAATGCATATCTTGGGTCTTTAGCGACCCAGGACGTCATTCACTACCCTCTCCCTCCTTTATTTTTTCAAGTTTGACATCAACTTTCTTAGTATTCCTCAAACTATTTATTATAAACAATATAACAAGAAAAAAAAATAGCAAAATATAAAAAGAATAACTGTTTTCTGATTAGTTTTTGTAAAAAGTGTATAGGGTCGCTAGAGTCCGGAGATGTGTAATAGTGTAAGTATATTTTTCGCACAAAAATATGTAAATATCTGATGACTCAATACATGCAATTCACCTTTATTCCTCAAGGTGGCACTGTTTGATGGACAATAATGATGTGTTATTCCATGGAATGTCTGGATACTGGATTCTGATTGGCTGGCAGGTGTGCAGTAAAACCGTTTAATGCACAGGTAGTTCCAAGTCAGTTTAATCACCGTTCTATATTAATGCGCTGCTTTAATTGATGCACGCAAAAGCACAGAGAGAGAGAGAGAGAAAGAGAGAGGTGGAGATCGCATTGTGCTGCGCACATACATAAACTTCTTGTCAGCGTTTGCCTGCGATCATTATTAAAATAGCCTAGATACTAGATCGCTACATTATATTCCTCAGCAACGGGGCGGTAAAGATGCTGTTTTGTAATGAATTGTTGTTTGTAGAGAGAGACGCACAGCATGCAGGCAGGTAACGTTAACGTTACGCACACACACAACTGTCATCTCTCTTGCCTTCACACTCTCTCTTGGTCGATCGATAATCTACTGAAACAAATGCTATATTTCATTCAAATAAATGTGATCTTACCGGACTATTTAATCTCCGAGTCTGATTTGAAGCGGCCAGAATGCTAGAGCTGCGTGTCATAACTGACGAAAATAACCGTCTTTTTTATCCATTCAGTCAAATTTTGCGCTGCAAATATCAATCCTAGTTTTAATTTGTCTATAACCATGGAATAAGCGGGATAATCAACGGCTTGCCGGAGGCAACCGCGGAGGCAACCACCCTCTGCTTCGCGTCGGGTGGTTATTAGCCTCCACGTCGTGCATTTAAAATCCTTTAACGCACGGCAAACTGTTGATTATCCCTTACATGTTTCACTCATAACTATCGCAGGCATAAAACAAAAGAATATCATCAGCAAAAATGTACCTGGTTTGAATGGCTTTACCGCTGTCAGCGATTAAAATATTCACTTTGAAGTCATTGAAAACAATAGTTTTGAGAATTGCAAATATGAGCCAGATGCTGAATGTACTGTGGAAGTGCGCTCTGAGGATGACGGCAACCATAAAATCATCTGCTCAGATTAAACTCTTCTAAGTTTCAAAAGGTAATGAAATATACTTTATATTATTCTTCTTTAATAAAAAAAAAATCAAGAGAGTTTTTTGCCATTGCAGAAGTTAGAGATCTATCTATGCTGGATATATAGTTCCGGGTTGCTAAAGACCCAAATATGTAATTATGATTTGTAAAACATTCATGCATTTAAGAGTTAATGATGTCCTTACTACCTTTCTGGGCCTTGAACTAGAGACCTGCGCGGGACGGATTTTTCAGTCCCGCTCCCGCAAGATTGTGTCCCGCGCCCGCCCGCTCCCGCGGAAATAAATGTTATCTCGTCCCGCTCCCGCCCGCGACATTCATATTTTGTCCCGCTCTACATTTTGTGTGTTGTAATTCGTAAGCACGCAATATTCAGCACTGTGCAAAACTTTTGAGCAGTGAGTGGATTTTAACTTGAACACCACAGATTGGCGATGCGTTCCAGAAATCAGCAGATGGCTACATTCCTCAGGCTGCAAACAAGCTTTAAATCGAAACTGCCTATTCTCACGCTTACTAATCATATTTATGTTGTTCTTGCAGCTTTTGTGCAATAGGTGAATAACATTTTTTTGTTTTTAGATATTTTATGTTTAGATATTTCTATTTTGCGGGAGTCCCGTGAATCATTTTATTTTCCCGCATCCCGCACACACACGAGTCTCTACCCGCCCGCACACGCACTTGCCCATCAAGTTTCGTCCCACGCCGCACTCTGTTGCATTGGGCCCCGCGGGCCCCGCGGTACTCCCGCGGGATTGCAGGTCTCTACCTTGAACGTGTCAGTTGCATTGTTTTCTATGCAGTATCAGAAAGCTCTCAGATTTTGTCTAAAAAGTGTTATAGGGTTAGCTCACCAAAAAATGAAAAATAGCCCATTATTTACTCACCCTCCAGGCATCCTAGGTGTATATGACTTTGTTCATTCAGACGAAACAGGTCAAACTTATATAAAAAATATCCTGCCATTTCCAAGCTTTAGACTTACATGGGCAGGTGTTTCTCTTCATCAGTCTAAAACAAGTCCAATAAAGTGCATCCATTCATAATAAAAAAGTGCCTCACACGGCTCCGGGGGGTGAATAAAGGCCTCCTGTTTCTTTTTCCGTGTACAACTAGTTGGCGCAAACTAGATTAAAGTGATTATTATGTTTTAAATATAGATATTTGTCTTACAAAAATGCATCTATTCACTACAGGAGGCCTTTATTCATCCCCTGGATGCATGTGATGCACTTTTTATTATGCACAGCAAATTTCTGGAGTTCGAAAATCAGGAGTTAGGCAAAAAAGTGCGAAAGTGTTAAATTTTTGGAGTTTATTTTTTAACTCTCACTACATTTTGTGTTACGGGATACTCCCTGGCTGTGTTGTATTTCGGAGTTCATTCATTGGTGTTCAGGAGCACGTTTTAACGTTACATCAGGAGCGCGCCATGACACGAGCCTGGTTGTGCCACACGAGGACTGATGAAGTTGTCTACTTCGTCTTGAGGTAGGTAAAAAACTAATTCCAAAATGTTCTTTATCTTCTGACAGACCGCTGATTACATAGCTGTTACGTTATATACTGTGTACTGACGCCAATAACCGCGGCGAACTTTGTGTTGAATGAATCTCCGATGCAAAACATGGCTGTTTTGAGCGGACTTTTTTTCCCGATGTGAACAAGCTAATATTAGCTAACGTCTTTCTGTTCACCTTATTTTTGTAAACGAGTGTTTTGCTGTCAAATTTAAGTAGTGACTCGCTCAAGAAACATTCTGTTAAGCTTCCATAAAGTAATGCCTACGAGACGAGGTAATATCTAGCAATGTCAGTAAACTGAAGTGTCTAACGTTACCCTGGCTTAAAACATCATAGTTTATCCATGAACGTGTAACGTTAAAGTTATGCCTGTAATGTTTTGAGTCATAACGGCTAACGTTACAAATGTTTTAGTAGTGACTCGTGTCTTAATGAGAGTTCGTGGCTTTCATATTAAACATTTTGCATTTTCAATCACACTAACATTAGAGGTTATTTTAAATTACATGTTTTCTCTTCTTTGTCAGGATGTTGACAAGTGCAGGATGGAGGGAAGTAGTAGTAAAACTGGACGAAATTTGTTTCTCAGATTTTCTCAATTCAGGTGAGTTATATGTTTAGTAATCAGTTAATAAAGAGTAAGTGACTGTAATTTTATGATTTGTTTTGTTAATAACATGTTGTTGATGTTATTGTGTAGTCCAACAGAAGTTTTTGATACCAGAAAACGACACTGAAAATCACAGATGACTAGGGCTCAGCTGATGTACTACACGTTTTCTTGCTTCTTGGATGTCAAAGGACTGGTAAGGGTTAAATAATATTTCAAAATTTTATTGGAAAATATATATATATATATATATATTGTTACATTTGTCTGAACAATTATCGTTTTTTTTTTTTTTTAGATTTACAAGAGTTATCACGGATGCTTGAAATAGTGGTTGCTACAAGGATCCTGGAAAAATTGAACACTTGGAAAGTAATTAAGGCCATGAAGATCAATTTTGAAGAGGCAACATATCATCTGGTGAAAAGGTTTGTTTAGACAACACTATTATGTTCCAAATATTTAGCTTGAATTAATTCACTCATCCAGTCATCCAAGATGTTCATGTCTTTCTTTCATCAGTCATAAAGAAATAGTGTTTTATGAGGAAAGCATTGCAGGATTTTTCTCAACATAGTGGATTTCTGTGGTGCTTAACGGGTTGAATACATTTATATTACAGTTTTTAACCTCAAATGCTGGTCTTGTCTACCTCTGCGATGCACATGCATACTCTGTGCACTCTGGTTCAATACATTTAGAGTATATCGAAAAACTCTTCTCATTTTATCATTGATGTTCAACCTTTTTTTTCTTTCTTTTTTTGTTGCAAAGGGCATTTGATCATCTTTGCACGTTCACTTTGTAAACACTGGGTCGGTACTTCTACAGCGATGTAGGACAATTTGGAAGTTAGATATGGATGAAACTGAGATGGTAGTTTTTTGACGTACCCTAACTGTCTTGAACCAGAGTGCACAAAGTACGTATGCTCAATGCACAGCTAGACAAGATGAGCATTTGTGGTTAAGACGTGCACAAATATTAATTTATTAATGAAAGTAACACATTGTTTTGCTAGATAAGACCCTTCTTCCCCGGCTGGGATGGTTTAGAGCCATTTGAAGTTGCATTGAAACTGCAATTCTGAAATTCAAACTCGCAAGCACCATTTAAGTTATATGGAGAGAAATGCTGTGAAATGAATGTTTTTCTTAAAAAAACAATTTCTTTGTGACTGAAGAAAGAAAAGAAATACATGAACCTCTTGGATGACAAGCAGGTGAGTAAATTATCTGTATTTTTTGTTCTGGAAGTGGACTCTTCCTTTAATGCCTATTGTTTATAAAGGGATGTTTATCTTGTGTTTCAGTCATGCCAAAGTCTTGATGACCATCACCTGGCCACTAAAGAAAAACCCTCAGCCATATCTTCTTGCCTCAGGGACATCAAAAGCACAGGTTTCCACCTTTTACATTGTCTTGGACAGAGAAGTTTCGCCTTGTCAGTCATGTACATCCTTGGGTATTGTTGAAGAGCTGTTCAAGTAAAGTAAAGTATCATGATGCTCTGTCCAGCCTGTACATATATTTTTTTTTTTTTACAGACAAATGTATATAATATTGATATAGGTACAACTGAAGTCAAAGAACTGAGAGCAAGGCAGTTGAACAAGCAATAATTTTCTTATTTAAGCAAAATGTTAAGTTCTGTCCTCATGGAATGTATCCTGGTATCACTGTGGATTTTTTCTTGTTACTTCATCTGATTTATATCTACCTCATTTTATAATCATTCAGGCTTGATTTTATATAATGCAATGATGTGTTGTTGACTATGCTGTATACAATTTTACTAAACATTTCCTGTTGGCACTGCAGACATATTAAATGTAAATGTTTTGCTGTTAGATTTTACAGTATTTTATGACAGCAGTTAATTTCAAAGTGTTTACATGCATGGAATTTCTAAATCCAATCTATGTATTTCCTCAAATAAAAGCAGAAAGTTGAGAGTATGGCTTTCAGTGTAGTCATTTCCACATAAAACATATTGTGTTTTTAACACTGGTTAAAGAGTTTAAATTATAATTAACTAAATTTTAGAGTTAAAATTACTCTCCAAATTATTAATATTTTAACTCCAGAAAGTGTTAAAATTTAACTCTGAGAGAGTGTTAAAAATTCAACTCCAAGAGCGGAGTTATTTTAACTCTGCGCTGGAGTCTATTTGATGGTCACGCATGTACACTCAGATTGAGTTGATTTTAACTACCAGGGAGTTTATTCCAAAGACCAGAATTTGCTGTGTGGGTGAATGTATTTTATTCGATTTGTTTTAGACATGAATTTGTCTTACCAATGCAATTCTAAAGCTTGGAAATGGCAGGATAATATGTAATATAACCCAACTCGATTCGTCTGAAAGAAGGAAGTCATATACACCTTGGATGCCTGGAGGGTGAGTAAATAATGGGCTTATTTTCATTTTTGAGTGAACTTACTCTTTCATTTGTGTTCTGAAGAGGAACAAAGGTCTTACAGTTTTGGAATAACGTAAGGGTGAATAATTAATTACTGACAGAATTTTCATTTTTGGGTGAGCTATCCCTTTAAATAGATGTCACTTTGCTTGATATTTTGTTTTATAATACTGAGCATAAAGTGGTCATTCAAAGTGAAACTCCAGAGTTCCTGAACAGACTCTCTGGTGAAACTGCACAGGGATCTGAGAGTATTACTGACATGGAGTGGCAGGGAACAGCACATGTGTCACAGCTTACATCCCCTTCCCTTTCTCAGATCCCCTTTCACACACTCACAGGTCAGCGTGGCAGAGCAGCATGGATCAGCTCATCAGACACGGGGCCCTCAGGACAGCCGCTGTATTAGGGGCCCCCGTGCAGGGCACAGATTCTGCCAAGACCATCACTGTCAGCTTGTCTTTGTCGCCTGATCTGGCCCCACTGCTACCACTGGACATTGAACAGCTATTAAAGAGGCCCTTGAAATTCCTTAGAGGCTCATTAGCATATCATGAATAATTCATTGGGACGTGGGACGTGGGGGTGGGGAAGGTGTAGAACCAATGATGAAGAACAGCACCTCTATCAGTGCGCGCACAGCCCAGCCTATTCCCGAGAGTCGGCTCCTCGATAAAGCACACTGCGGAGGAATCAATACAGCATGACATTAGCTTGCACTGGTGCGCTCCTGACCCCATATGTTATTTGTCGCAAATATGGCAAGGGTGGCTTGAAAACGATGCATCTAGTAAATCAATATGAATTAAAGTCTAAATTTAATCAGGTACTAACTGAGCTGTCCCTGCTACTTTGTTGTAAGATTGCGAGGAAGATGTTATTGCCATCTTGTTTAGTGACACAATTGCAGTAATTAAATGAAAATTAAAATTGTGTAATTATTTACTCGCCCTTGTGCCATTCCAAACCTGTAGGACATTCTTTCTTCTCTGGAACACACACACACACACAAAAAAAATGAATTTCAATAAAAACATGACTATATGTGACCCTGGACCACAAAACCAGTCTTAAGTAGCATGGGTATAGTTGTAACAATAGACACGGGTCAAAATTATCGATTTGTCTTTTATGCCAAAAATATTAAGATATTGGATATGTTCCATGAAGATATTTTGTAAACTACCGTAAATGTATCAAAGCTTATTTTTGATTAGAAATATGCATTGCTAAGAACTTGGATTTTCTCAATGTTTAGATTTGTTGGAACCCTCAGATGTCAGATTTTTAATTACCGTCCTATCCTAACATCCCATACATCAATGGAATCCTTATTTATGCAGCTTTCAGATGATGTATAAATTTCAATTTCAAAAAAATTACTCTTATGACTGGTTTTGTGGTCCAGGGTCACATATTATACGCACTATTTTCTAAGTGTTCTAAAATCATGTGATAACCTAAGGCTGGAATACACTACACGACTTTTGCAATGATTTACGGTCCAAACATGTTGACGCTAGTTGCTAAAAGTCAGAGCCAGTCTTGATTTGATTGCATGCATGATGTCCTTTTTTTCAGTAATGCCCAGTCAGCAGGTGTATGATGCCTACTGTTTCGAAATCTGTTTGGATATTAAAAGTTCAGTTGTGTATTCCAGCCTTTAGGCAACGTGTCCTCCAAAGCGTTTTAGACAGCTGAAAACACCCAGCTGTGAGCGCTTCTTTCAGTTGAGAAGCTTTGGCTGTTATGACATGGAATATCCATGAAAGTGTTACTAGTATCTGATTTTGCAGAGTTTATTTATAAATATAAAATGTTGACATGAAATAAAGTAGTTGCTCTGGCCTGTTGTCGTGCTTCTTCTCGTCATCTGTTGCTGTTGTATATGCATGATGTGGCGGTTGGTCGGTGTAGTATTTGTCCTGCCCCGTCCTCCACTGTGATTGCACGGCTGACTAAAAAGTGACAGTGATGAGCGTTGCGTTTTACCCAAAGTTGAACATTCTTAAACTCTTCGGAGCTGTGAAAAATACGTCACGCTTCTGGCCAGTGTTGCCAAGTCTGTGGTTTTCCCACGAAATTAGGCTTCTTTAACGCTGTTGCTGCGGGCAGTTTTTCATGTCTGCAAGTTGAAGCAGCCCTAGTAATGATAATATTATTGGATAATAAGTTTTGAGCTATTTTGAGTAGCAATTAGGCAGGTTTTGTTGTGAAAACCTGGCAACCCTGCTCCTGGCATTTTAAAAAATGCGTTGCTCCTATTTAAAAAAAAATACACTAGCCTTGGGGGGGGAAACACTTTTGTGGACACGTGGCCTTAAGTGTGACAAACTTGAAAATAGGCGTGAGCTGTTAACTACTTCAACTAAACTAAATATTATGGTTTTGTAAACTGCATCAGTTTGAAGGAATTCAAAACTTTAACTTTTTTTAACTGAATCAGTCTAAAAAAATTCAGACAGGTTTTGTGAACTGGATTAGTCTGAACAATTTAGACCGGTTTTGTGAACTGGAACAGTCGATTCATTAAAAAGACACATTTTAGTACTTTTTCATGAACTGTCTCGAATGCGCCAGGGACATCCCCAGTACTTATTCATTTTTATGATATATTGAGAAGAGCTACTTTAATTCTCTTCAAAAAAAAAAAAAAAAAAAAAAAAAACTTTTTGTACAAAATAAAGAAAGTCCTAAATTTTTGAACTGACATGAAGGTAAATAATCAAAATAATGACAGAATTTTTGGGTGAACTATCCCTTTAAACTGTTCTACACTAATGTATTCCTGATAACAAAAATAAGAAGAAACTAAATATTTCATATAAAATATAATCATAAGTGATGTGAATGTGTTTTTCCGGGAATTATGGGAAATTTGGTTTTCGACTTCTGAAAATGAGTCATATTCAGCAATCTGGACATGGAGCCTCATTGAGATCCCCATATCTCTGGGACTGACTAATGTAGGGCCTTGAAAACAAAGATTCCAAAATAAAAGTGTATTAACAGCTAGAATCTAAAATTATATTACAATATCTTTAATACTTCTTAAGTTATAGGCACGCTAACTTTGGAAAAATAACATTTATGGCACTCAGACATGTTAAATGCAGCTGTCTTGACAGAAGGAAATGAGATGCAACATTATTTGTTCTTCAATCACTTCTCTTTAAAAGAACAGAAGTATCATATTTCACTGACCCACATTTGGTTTTTGACCACTGAAAATGTGTACATTTTAACAATTTACTCCTGGAGCCATATTAAAATCCCAATAGCTCTGGAACCTAACCATACAGGGCCTTAAAAATAAAGATTCAAAAGGGAAAGTTTGTCAAGACCTAATATCTAAAAGGGCATTCAAATATCTTTACTACTTCTTGAGTTACATGCATGCAAACTTTGGAGAAAAAACTTGAAAAGTGCCGTTTCCCCATTTTAAATGGTCAACATTGGCACATAATGCAACAAAGATTGCTAAAGTCAACAGATATTACTAATAGAACTACCAATCTCAGTGTAAAAATAGAATTATGATGCTGTTATCTTTCTGAAGTAATTTTTAGCCTCCTGTAATTTGACTCTCAGGTGAAACGTGCCAATTTGACCACCCTCTACAAAATAGTGGATTACTCAGTTAATATTCATCCATGAAATTAAACATTTTGGCTTTCATCACTATACATGTCTATCTTTCTTCAGAAAGATAGCAAAATCAAAAATTTGAGCTGGGGACCTCTGGTTGAGTTGACATGGAATGACCTTTTTTATTGTAGCATACTTATCATTTTAATTAAAAACAATGTAAAAAAAACTGCTTTTTAATTTTTTTTTACAGTGTATGAGGGCCATTATATCCTAAAAGGTTCTGGATTTAAATATGAGCACAAACAATACTTGTCAAAGAAGTCAGAGAAATCAGAGAAGTGCTAGTTTTGCTGGAGTACTTGAAGAAGCAGCAATACCTGTTGAATGTAATCCCCGACCCACATGAAATATTGGCACACAGCCATGATATCTTTCTTCAGCACTGGTGCATGCAGAGCCTGCTGCTACCACAACACTGCAGGGAGAACCGAACTGCGTGAGCCCTCTCTGTAAAAACCCTCACCAACCAATGGGAACACATCTCACATTCACAGAATAATATTCTTACAACCAAACATGTGGCGTTCAGAAAAGATCTGAGATCTTAAGAGTTCATAGCACTGCACATACTGTACGTGGAGATGACCGTAAAGCATCTGAAGTACTTCCTGTGTTCCTCAAGTGTTTTTATAACCCTAGAACACTAGAAACCTCCTCTGAAAAACATAACAGTGCTGTAACATTATAGCGGATCACTAAAAGCCCAATGATTGTCAAAGCTCATTGATTAATGCTCTGTTTGTTCTCCTCACAAAGCACCGTGCTTTAATGTCCCTGACATTTCTGTTTGAAACCCTGTACTTTATTTCCATTATCTTATTACTCCAATCAGTCACAATAATCTACAATTGATCTAAACGGCGGGTTCTTGTTGCCTAAACAACATTAGGGTGTTAATTCTCCATCTTAATCATCAGTTTCAAGGGGTAACTGACATATGATTAAATATTTAGTACAGATAAATGGCTAGGATTTAGCAAGCCTGCTGAAACATGTCTCTGCATTCTGGTTAAAGTTAAAGCTCCAAATAATTCCTAAACTCTCACATAAACAAGTTTTTTTTTTCATATAAAGTCCAGAAATAACATTCTGATGGATGAGCGTGAGAGCAAAACTTTACACAAAACCCCAGACTCCTCACTTGTCTAACATTCTCTCCAACTATTTAATAATAGTGAGAGAAACTAATTCCCCATAGACTCTCTCTTCCTTGTGAGCTATATAAAGAGATGCGATTGAGTAAGAGTCCAGCGACTGAGAGCAGAAGCCAGTAGGGAAGTGGCTCACAAGAAAAACTAGTCTTCGCAATCCAACACAAAGGCTCTAGCGGAGAAAGAGAATCAAACCAAAGCAGTTTGAGTGGCACAAGCTACCACAAAAACCAAAAAGTTGTGTGTCCATACGGTATCAGATAGTCTCAGGCAGTTTCAGATCTCCCAAATACTCTCAATTCCCTTGTGACACTCAAGACTAAGGTGTTTGGACTGAGAAAGGAGCCTTTTAGGATTTCTCTTCCTCAATAATGCACACAACTGGTTTCTCTTACAGTTGTACTGTATATAAGGACTGATATATCTCTGTTCTGTTCTGTTTTTATTGTTACTACACTTTTAAAAATAAAGGTGCTTCATGATGCCATAGGAGAACCTTTTTTGTTTAAATGGTTCCTTAAAGAACCTATAACATCTGAAGAACGTTTCTGTTTCACAAAAGGTGAAAGAAGGTTCTTCAGATTATAAAAAGGTAAGAAAGAGATGACTGAATCGTTCTTTGTGGAACCAAAAATGGTTCTTCTATGGCATTGTGTGAGGAACCTTTTGAAACACCTTAATTTTTAAGAGTGTATAGTCTATATTTATATTTTGACTTCTGTAATCACAACCAAAAAATGTATCTTTAAAAAACTGGTTAAAGTAATGTAACTCACAGCACTAAATCACTGGAAATTTATATTCTTTCAATTCTAGATTTGATTTTGGATTTTTATTTCTGCTTGGAGACTTCCTTGAAATTTCCACATGACTGCTCTGAATTTCCATCGAAAACTCAAGACACAGTTACATTTCTGCAAAGTGGGCTGAACCATGAAATGCAAAGCACTTTTTTATGGCAAATGGTACACAATAAGACAGGGAACATCCAACAACAAAAGGCACATCCACCATAAATAATATGAATAATCAACATAGATAATAATTACACTCAGCAACAATGAGGGAGGAAAACCCACAAGGAGCAAGAATATATATATATATAAAAAAAGTACATAAAGACATTAAAAAAACTAAACAGAAAGTCTAAAACTTTTTGTTTTTCTATCTCAATATATTTATTATTTATTTTTTTAAGTACTTGAGGCTATGAAAAAGTTTCACAAATTCACAAAGAAAAATATTAAATGAGGGATACATTTTGAGGGATACATGTATGAATAAGATATTTACCCAGCAATAAAACAAAATGAATGACATCCAAAAATGAGAACTTAAATCACTTTTTCAAAAATGAGGATATCTTGGAAAACAAATGGGGGGATTGTCTCAAGATATAAATATCAAGAATTTAGAAGTAACCTCACAGTAAAAGGAATATATAAAAGTTTGGCTTAAGTTTTTTTTTTTTTTTTTTTTAAATAAACTTTTATTTAGTAAAGACACATTAAATTGATCAAAAGTGACTATCAAATCAATTCTGTTCTTCTGAATTTTCTTTTCTTATTTATCAAAGAATCCTGAAAAAAAGTCTCATGATTCCTAGCAAAAATGGTTTTAAACACTGATAATAACTAATAATAATTAGAATTGTTTCTGATGGATCATGTGACACTGAAAACTGGATTAATGATGTTGAAAATCTACCTTTGATCACAGAAATAAATTAATTTTTCAATTGTAATAAAACAAAAAATAGGTATTTTAAATTGTAATATTTCACAATATATTCTGTATTCTTTATCAAAAACACAGCCTTGATTAGCATAATAAACTTATTTAAAAAACATTAAACATCTTACTGATTGATCCCAAACTTTTGAACGGCAGTATATTTATATATATGTATATATATAAAGACATTTATAATGCCATAAAAATATATATTTAAAATAAATGCTGTTCTTTTGAAATTTCTATTCATCAAAGAACCTTACCAAAAAGTGTCATGATTCCCAGCAAAAACTGTTTTTGTTTTCAACAAAATAATATGTAATAATTCATTACTAATAATAACTTAGCAGCAAATCAGCATATCAGAATGATTTCTGATGGATCATGTGAGACTGAAGACTGGAGTAAAATTTAGATCCTGAAAATATATCTTTGCCATCACAGAAAAAAAAAATGTTAAAAACAACCCAGCGCTGGGTGAAATATGGACAAATCCACTGATTTGTTTGTTTTGACCCAGTGTTTGGGTTAAATATTGAACACAACATTCAGGGTAGTTTTATTTAACTCAACTGTTGTTTAAAAATCTATATGGCTGGCTTAAAATAAACTCAAAATAGGGTGTAAATTAAAAATCAGACATATAATTACTAGAAGCATCAGCAATAATCAAAAGGTAAACATTTATTAATAAGCAATTAAAAACAAGTTTATTATTTAATTATTACTTATTTAGCTAATTAATAAAAAATAATTTATTGAACATAGGCCTGATAATAAATGTTAATTTCCAACCTATTTTTGGGTTGATTTTGTGCAAGAAATATAGTCATTTTTAAATAAAACTACCCAGAAGGTTGGCTTAAAAACAACACAATCTCTCGGTTTGTCCATATTTCACACAGTGCTGGGTTGTTTTTAACAAGTGTGGAAAACAGTGCTTTTAAATTGTAATAATATTTTACAATACTATTGTTTTTTACTGTTTTATTATGTTTACACACTCAGCCTTAATAGGCATAAACATAGCCTTCATGAGTTGTCTGAATGCTTGCCTGTGAGGTTTTATTGTATTTACTTGTTTATAACAGCTAAAACAATAATATGATGATACTAGGATTTGTCCTCTGAAGGAGGTTCTGCAACTTACAAAACCACAGCAAGAGAAAAGAAGTAGACTAGCATATTCATACAGGTTTTACAGAAGTTTTCCCTCAAAACGTAGGCTGTTTGCTAAAATAACCCCTGTGACAACTAGCCCCGATCTCCATTGTTTGTATTATTTGAAAAAATAGATTCTCTGACAGCTAAAGGCAGAACGTTTCAATGGTCTGTTCTGAGAATACAAGCAGCTGCAGCAGCACATTACGCAACCCAGAAAAAATAGACTCGAGTTCTGAATTGCAAAATTTCTCAGGACCCTCTTTGGGAGGCGAACAATAGCTTAAGCCAAACATCAACGCCACGCCCATGGGGTCGATGTTGCTACAAGAGTCGCGAGCCACACTTTCACGCGTGTACTGCTGCACGCGACAGGCGCGTGGGAGCCTCAAAGCCACTACCGAGAGCCGAAACCACAGCCGAGCGAAAGAGGAAACGATTATACGCGTTCGGATATCCAAAGCCTTTGCGAATTCGCCGTCTCGCCGCGTATAATGCGATGAGTCAAGGTGAAACTGGTTTTGGGACAGGAATACTTTGTTATAGCCTAGTATACTTTATCCGACAGGAAGTTTAATGTAGGCTAATCTCGCGTTTTTAAAAAGCGTCGCGTAATGTTAATGCGTACAAATGATTTGTTTCCAGATAACGCGATCATTTTGAGAATCTTCAGGATAACTTAATCTCTTCGACTAGCCTAAAAGTCCATTTATGTTATGATTCAGCGTTGTCATCAAACATCGTAGACGACAGTAAATATGTGGGTAAGATGTGACTCTTTGGGATCTGATGGTGTTTGATGAGCTGGAGACGGGAGGAATTGTGCAGCTGCAGTGAGCTGGAACAGCAGAGGAGGCGGTACAGACATCCCGACTCCATCCCGTGGAGAACTCGTCAACTTTCTGCCAACTTTAGATTGTTTTCTTGCCATTATCATTGTTAGCTTTCTGACGGGAGGCAGAAACGTAAACGTGACTCTAAAATACAGCATTTTGGAGTGTAGTAATTCTCTTCTATAGTGAGTAGTCTGTATTTAGTGCAAAGGTTTAGCCTTTAATGTGTAAATAAATGTATATCAGTCACTTACAGAACGCAGTCGCTCAGTTCGTTACTTTTTTTTAGCTCCAAGGTCAACTTTTAGATGTTTAGAACGTTTTAAACGCAATTTAAATGTATTTATACTTGACGTTTTTCTTTTAGAACCACCTTGATTCGCAATTCTGTCGTTTCGTGTGAGCTTTTAACAACTGACCCGTTTAAACAAAGGCGCTTATTCTTTTTTTTTATGCGTAATAATGCATGACTAACCGAAAGTACGTTCTACCTCGGGCGCGCTGAGATAAAGTTGAGGTAACTTCGGGTTACTCTTTCTACATGGCGTTCGTTTCAAAGTCTAGATTGTTTGAAAAGGGCGAGGAGTCCTCGAAGTCAAGCGTAAGCAAAGAAATGCAAATCGATGCAGGTGTGCGGGCCTCGGAGCGCAGGAGACCTGAGGTGACGAACTGAACTCCGATCTCTCAGCGCTCGGGCCCCATTGATCAGCTGAGAACCGGCGCTAACTAACTGCCCCCGTCTCCATAGCAGCCGCCTGGACGGCGCCGTGAGGACTGGCTGGAGGGCCGCTGTGAATGGGTGACGTCACGGGGCTGGCGCCAGAGAGTCTGCGAGAGCGTGAGCTCGCGGCGCTGCTCTGTAGCGCTGCTTTGCTTGGTGCCAATTCATCACCTGTCAGGGATCAGTCAGGGTGTCATGCGAAATGTACACAGCTGTGAGAACAAAAAGGACGAGGGAGAAAATGGAAAGAGCCAGTTGCGGCAGATGCGGACGAGCCCACAGTGCTCTTGTGTGTACGGAATGCAGTTTTTGTCGCAAACAGTTCCTTGAAATAGCCATGTCCAAAAATGCATCGGCCTGGAGGAATCTTACAAGCGCTTTCATTTTTCTAAGGAGTGATAATGAGAATGTATGAGCTGCATTCCGACACATCAACACGATTGCGTTCCGACGCATCTCCGCAAACATCTGTTTAGTCGGATATGCACAAGCAACCAGGAAATCTCTGTCTCCATTGTTACTTAGCATGTGTAAACAAAGGTTTTTTTTTCTATTTTTGCCACCACTCTCGCTTTAGACTGCCAAAAGGTTTCTAAAAAATGGAAATATAATCCGCGTCAGGATTAAAATATTCTTCTCTCGAAAGAATGCATTTTCACTTTTCACAGTTCAAGTTAAATCAGAATAGCTACAGTTTCCCAGTTAGTGATTCTTCCATGTCTATCAAAATGCTGCGCGCATTCCTGCACTAGAAAATCTTGTCATCACTATCACATTTTAAACGACCCTCATCACAGGCCTGAAGACTGCTCCCATAATCCCCCACAGTCATGATGTGTATAAACAAACATAAACATTAAGGGCACAGCACCAGCTGTAGAAAGTAAAAACTCAAAACTGCTGGTATGGTAGCCTAAGTCCACAAGCAAACACTATAAAGAACGCCAGCTCAAAAGCTTTGGTTTTTAACTTCAATGGGTTTTAAAAATGTTTTCTATGTCCTGAAGGAAGGACAGCAGGCACACATCTAAGAAAAAGAAAGAACATCTGAAAGTAAGGTCAAGTGACTTGGTGTAAAAAATGCTGGCATCAACTTGTCATCTTTATCTAACAGTGGCAGCATGCCATGATAATGCCACTGACCTAGAGGTAAATGCTGATTATTTTCAGTGTTCACATAGGAAAAAAATAATAATAATATGTGTTGGAGATATGTTCAGCTTTTGCCTTTAATGGTTAAATGCACTAGGTTTCATAGTTTCATAGCTGAATGGTATTTTCAAATATACCTTACCTATTAAATACTTATGATGTAGGCTATTGTAATGGGAGCCTAACTCATAATGCCAGCTTGTTTTTAACTGTTACACCAGAAACAAAGGCGGAAAATGCGTGAAAACAACCATATACTTGCAAGTCACTAATTCTCTTGATCGGAAACAGGTACACACTGATTTGAGAAATTATCCGTGGAAGCTGAAGGCAGTCAGCGCCACCCTAAACACGCGCTTTCACTGGTTAAGAACGCGGAAGAAATGGGAGGGTTTAGAACGCTCAGCACGGCGACCAATAACGTTGCGCGAAGGCTCTGACTGACGGGACTATTCGCACCAATCAGCGCGAGCCAAACCAGCGAGTGAACAACCCACCCAGCTGGGTATATATACAGCGATGACAGCTCGCTAATCCACTGCGTTTGCTTCAACAGCCCAGTGCAAAGAGGAAATCTCGAAAACAAAAAGCTATTCTTCCAACGAAACCGTTTCGTACAGAGGTGTCGACATGAAGGCAATAAGCCCAGTCAGGTCTTTCCGGAAAAGCAGTGCGAATGTGACGGAGCACAGTCTGGGAATCTCACGGAGCAAGACCCCCGTGGACGATCCCCTAAGCCTGCTGTACAACATGAACGACTGCTACTCCAAACTGAAGGAACTGGTGCCGAGTATCCCGCAGAACAAAAACGTGAGCAAAATGGAAATCCTCCAACATGTCATCGACTATATTCTGGACCTGCAGATCGCACTTGACTCGAATTCGGCAATCACCAGCCTGCATCACCCGAGAGCAGGGCAGGGGACATCCAGAACACCCCTGACAACACTCAACACAGACATCAGCATCCTTTCATTACAGGTGAATGCTCTTTATAAAGAATTCCGAATCTGTTTATCTGCATGTGAATTTTTAAACGTGTTATTAATGCGTATGGTGCAGCTACGTTGATTTGTTGCATATTTATGTGCAAGTTTGACTGCAAATAACTGGACTTGATGATGATAATAATATGCTGTTTTTTTGTCCCTTTAGACACCCGAGTTTCAATCAGACTTGATCACAGAGGACAGCAGGACACTTTACCGTTAATCAGGTAAATGCTCTTGAACACACTGTTTTTAATGAGCCTTGTATTATAATGCTAGAAAAAATTGGATTTAGTCAGAGTAGTGTTTAATTTGTAGAGCTTCTAATCAAATTTGTTAAGGAGCATTGTGTCACATAGTCTGTAAAGTTGTATAAAGTGTGTAATAAAGCATCAGCGGAGGCTGAAATGCAAGGCAGAAGTTGAGCTGGTGTACATCTGGAGCCCAGGGTTTTGCTCAGTCTCTGAGTGTTTGGTTAAATGTTCAAACTGCGGCTTCCTCTCTGGCGCCAGGCTGTCCGGATCTCTGCCCTGTTTGCATTCTCTAAATGCGCCTCTTTCTCAATCTTTTGCAGGTGTTTGGTTAAGACACAAGAACACACAGGACCTGGGAACTGGCTTTTCCTCCGATTTCTGTTCTCAGTCTGGAGCTTTTTTTGTTGTTTTCTTTCCTGTAATTGAATCAAGAGACTTTTTTTGCTTCTAAAAGGACAATCCATGTGATGTGTTATAAGTTCGGACATTGATTATTTATCTTCTAAAAAGACTTATTTGGTCCTTTCTTCAAGAGGAAGAAGCACTATATTCCCTGAAAACGGGAGGGAAACCTGTAAATTGCTCACAAGGAACCTTTTCTCTGCATTGAGAAGAAGTCTTACCTTTTTTTCGTGAAGACCGTGTGAATAGGAGAAGACGTGGTTAGTTACTGTACAAAGTTTAAGTCTGTTTTTGTCAATTCTTTTGGCACATGAAGGACTGGACGTTGAAAATGATATGATGAAACCTTGTGAACTCTCTCAGAGTTTTATCTTGTATAGTTGCAGAAATTGGACTGTCAGTATCTGCAAAGTGTTATGCTGTATGCTGAGACTTTTTATAAAAGTAATATTGTAAATCGTACCTTTTTTTTTTTTTTATACAAAATAAATCAAATGCTTTATTTGACGCTGGTCTGTTATGCTTGTGTAAAAATGTCAATCCGCCAGTGTTGTGCTGTATATTGACCTTGCCGTTTATATCCAGGATTCAAAAGCATGTCACTGACCCTTCACTCAAGTACATTCACCAGTACTGACAAGAACCTGAATCGATCTTTGACATTCATTTCAGTCCGTAGTGGAAAAACTGCTTTTTCTTAATATGTAACCATCCACAAATCATACAACCTAGCAGTTTTTCATGCGATTGACCTCCTTTTCTTACTTCCTGTGTGGTGAAACTCATTACTTAAAGGTGTTTGGAAGTCGAACATTAATCGTCACTGTATCCACAGGTTTTCTCGTTCGTATAATCTGTGTACGGCAGTTAAATCAGTGCATGAGCTTTTGATTTGTTTGATTCAACTTGTAAAATAATTATGTGTAGGTTTTTAGACGGCCCCTTAATGAGCACGAAGGAATAAATCAGAGACCCGGAAAGTGATTTTCACTATAATCAATTTTTTACTGCTTCAGCTACTCTGAAATGATTCAGAATTGTGCACCAAGTTCCCTGGACTAACATTTTGTGAATAAAGTTGATAAATTTTCAACGTAGCATATCAGATATTAAAAAATGGATTTAATTTATAGTAAGTGATGCATGCATCTGAAGGAAGTCATTTTGAGGGATGTAATTTTAGGAAACTATTCAACTACAGAAAAAAATAATAATGGTATGTGCTTTTCTTTATTTCATATGTGTCCGCAAAGTGTACATTTAAGAATTAAAGGTTGAACCTTAAATGCAGTCTAAACCTCTATTAGTGTTCTTGATATGAAGAGTGCGCCACCTGCTGGTGGCCAGACTTCACCTCAGAAGAAAAACAATAGACATTCTTTTGGTAGTTTTATGATTTATAGGGGAAATGATTGGAAAGTCAATCAAAATACGTAAAAGTATGTGATTTTAAAATAAAATTTTACAATTTCAGTGTCCAATCCATCAGCACACACTAACAAATAAAGCTCAAGTTTAACAGAGATTAACTTCAAAATGTAAAAATGTGACCCTGGACCCCAAAACTATTGTAGCAATAGCCAAAAACACATTGTATGGGTCAAAATGATCTATTTTTCTTTTATGACAAAAATCATTTCATTTAATTAAGATCTTTTGTAAATTTCCTACCATTAATATATCAAAACGTAATTTTTGATTTGTAATATGCATTGCTAACAACTTAATTTGAACAACTTTAAAGGCAATTTTCTCAATATTTAGATTTTTATGCATCCTCAGATTCCGGATTTTCAAAGAGTTGTGTCTCCACCAAATAATGTCCTATCCAAACAAACCATATATCAACGGAAGCTTATTTATTCAGCTTTCAGATGATGTATAAATCTCAGTTTCCAAAAACTGACCCTTATGACTGGTTTTGTGGCATTTATTTCAATGACACAATCACTCATATTCAAACAGTTGGAAAAGAGGTTTATTAATGTGAGAAAACATCCAGGATACTCATACACACACATCATGCCTTACGAAACCTCTATCATTTCTTGTTTTCTCTCTTGACGTAACACTGATCACAAACAGATTCACTCGTCTAAAACACTACAAGGCAGAATTCAAACTACAAGGATGACCTGACTGTGAAGCGGGCGTTCAATCACAAATAAATAACAGCTTTCACATCACCGATCACAGCAACAACACCAGCGCTAACTCTATGTGGTTAAATCCCCACTCTACTTGATGGATTTGAATATTGTGGACCAACCTACACTAGATCTTTAATGTCAGCAACGGAGCATGAAATAACAGGATTTGCACTAAACAAATCAGAAACTACGAACAGCTTCACAGCCTCCGTTTATTGCTTTTTTAGCACCACTCCAAAAACAGCAACAATGACATTTCTCACACTTCTACACTACATCATTTTAATCAGTATTTTGGTTTTGTTTTCCAATTAAAGATATCTAAATGTCCTTAAAATAAGATACATTTATGGATAAAACAAGATAATATAATAAAGAATATTTCCAGATATTTGTTTTTAATTCGTTTAATAAGTGCATTTGGTAAAATAAACTAACACTGAAAGACAGTTTTTTAATATATCCTGATTTTTGCTCATCAAGGTTGCATTTATTTGATTAAAACTTCAGGGAAAAAAAATAATAATATTGTGAAATATTATTTCTATGTAAAATAACAGTTTTCTATGTGAATATATTTTAAAATGTAATTTATTCCTGTTATGCAATTCTAACTTTTCAGCATTATTATTAGTCTTTATTAGTCACATAGTTCTTAATATTCTGATTTGTTATCAATGTTGAAAACTGCTTAATATTTAGTTGGAACATTTTTTTAAGATTCTTCCATAAATAAAATGTTAAAAGGTCTTTTTCTTTTCTTTTTTGAAAGAAATTAATACATTTATTCACCAAGGATGTGTTAAATTGATAAAAAGTGATAGCAAAAGTTTTCTTTTCTTGTTTTTTTACTTTTTATTCATTAAAGACCCCCCCCCCCCCCCCCAAAAAAAATCAAAGTTTGGATAAATATAAGCAGTACAACTGTTTCCAAAATTTATAATAAAAGGATCACCTGACACTTAAGAATGGCTGATAAAAATTCAGCTCTGCATCACAGGAATACATTATATTTTAAAATCTCTTAAATTAAAAAAAAAAAAAAACATTATTTTTAAACTAATAATATTTACAGTTTTTTTCTCTATTTTTGATCAAGTAAATGCAACCTTGATGAGCACAAGATAATTTAAAAAAAAGTTTTTTCATTGTTGGTTACCTAATGAATTTACTTGTAGTTTGAAAAAAAGTATACATTTTAGGTTTTACATTACCATGTTTTATGTGATAGGTTTTCTAATTTCATGCTTAAATATTATAGATTTATTATAACTTATTTAACCATTTAATTTCTTGTTTTATGGACCTTCAAATATTTTTGAATGGAAAACTAGTCAGAAATACTGATTGAGAAACAGTGAAGGGTCATTTTTAATTAGTGTCAACTCTGAACCTTTGCAGTTGTTAGACTTTTTAACACTAATTTGCCCTTCGTCAATTAAAGAAACCTTGTTAGGCTCACAGGACACTCTCTCGTTCCTCAGCAGCGTCGGTAGCGGGACCGGTGGACCTCTTCCGGTGGACTTCACGCAGGTTCTGGTTGGCCAGCGTGGTGGTTTCGGTGCTGGATCCTGGTCGTATAATGATCGTGGGGCAGTCGGTGGAGTCGGGCGTCTCCTGCTGGGTGCTGTTGTTGATGTTGTTGTTGATCGCAGTATTGTCGGGTGAGCAGTTGAGGTTGCTCATGGCTGAAGTGGGCCAGCTCTCCTCAGGGGTACTGCTGTCAGATGGAGCATCCGAGCAGATGGACATCCGAGCCACGGCCTCGTCTTGAAGGTTACTCAGCCTGTTCGGTAACACTCGCTTCTTAACCGGGCTCTCAAGAACCAGCTCGATCAGATGGCCCTCCTCATCTTTCTTCTCTTCTGACTTGTTCTCCTTCTCCTGGGCAGCTTCGCTCTCCTCGTCTTGCAGCGAGTGGTCAGATGAACTCCTGCTAGACCTCACTCCAGAGTCGGATGACTTCTTATCCAGCATGATGTCTGAGATGAAGCTCTTTCCTTTAGCTAAGAGTCCTAGGTCTGGTTCAGCAGCCCAGGGTTCCTCTCTTAGCAGTGGGGTGGCGTCTGTCTCCTCCTCGCCTGAATCTTCTTCATCACTCGGTATGCTGTGGTAAGACGGTCCCTGTCCTTTAGTCTTGCGCCTGGGTGGGTTTTTAGTTGCAGAACCATGCTCTGACTTCTCATCCTCCTCTGTAATGGGGTCTAGAAGACTGCCGTCTGGGACGGAAGAGAAGTCCACTATAGTGTCTGCAGGTTTGGAGCCCTTTTTAGAAAAGGGTTTGCGTCCATCTTGTTCACCTTCCTTAGTCTTCTCCTCAGATTTGGCTGTGAGGAACTGGGCTTGAGCAGGACTCTCTCGGCCAGCAGCAGAAACCTCCAGTTGGGACATTTGAGAGATGTACTCCTGGTAAGCATTGTGATACTCAGCTTGCTGCTTGTCGGTCAGCTTGCAGATGTCGTTGGATGATTCCTGAGAGTTCAGGCTGGATATGCTTGGCGTACGGTGAGTGTTGACCTAAAGGAGAAGATCAGGTCAATTAATTTAGACAGTATTATGTGAGAGAATGTGTGCAAACACACAACAAAGCAGTTCAAGCAATAGTTTATCCAAACCCTCTTACATACTAGGTTGTTCACTGAAGTTTTCAAATAGGATTTCACAGGACTGTGAACACAAATTAAGACATTTCTGATGAAATCTGAGAGCTTTCAGACCCTACATAGACAGCAATGATACCACCAGGTTCAAGGCCCAGAAAAGTAGTAAAGACATTGTTGAAATAGTTCATGTGACATCTGTGTTTCAACCGTAATTTTATGAACTTATGAGACTATGTTTTGAGCGCAAAAAAAAAAAAAAATGAAAGCTGCAAGCAGCGTTGAACGGTCCCTTGCACCCAGGCTCACCGCCACCTGGTGGCTTTAGGAAAATGGTGAACGGTGGGCAATATGCATTTAAAGTGGTAAATATAAAAGACATTTGTCTAAGTCATTTATATGTGCCAAACTTCCTGCTACCAGATTCAACATGGTATGTTTGAGTTGCAAAAGCATGACATATCCTGTTGCCAACAGGTGGCGCTGTGATTATAACTGAATATTGGCCTTTAGATGTCTTCAGGCCAAGACTCTTACCAAACATGTGAGTTTAATGCAGATGGGACATTGCACGTTTAAGTTAGTGTAAAACAAGTCATTTCCTGTTGCCAGCAGGTGGCGCTATGATTATAACAGAATACTGGCCTTAAATATATGTTTAGACCAGGATTCATATCAAAAACTCAAGATCTTTGCAATTTAACGTCACAAAGGGCTTAAGATTAGACTGCTGAAATTTGCTGTTGATCTGTTTAAATCTCTACGAGGAGTTTGTTTAAATACAATGCCTGAAATTAGCAAAAATGGCACAAAACTTGCTGAGAAAATTCTAAATAACAGACGTCCTGTTGGGTTCGGGATTTCGTACCAGAGACTTTTTTGTAGGTATTGGTGTGTTACACGTGTCTACCGAATTTCGTACATGTATGTGAAATATAGCTCAAGGGGCACTTTGTTGAAATTTTGTAGGTGGCACTATTGAGCCATTTTGCCACACCCACTTCTGAAACCTATTTCAGATGTAAATTTTCACCAGTTTTGGCGTGTGTGCAAATTTTCATGATTTTTCAGGCATGTTAAGGCATTGCGATTCATTTTGGAGTAGAAGAAGAAGAAGAATAGGAGCAATTTCAATAGGGTCCTCGCACCATCGGTGCTTGGGCCCTGATGACTACGTTCAATAACACACAGACATATCTGTTGAGCGCATGAACAGAATTGCCAATCAGAGATGTTTAAGAATCTGCTATGTTTAAGAAGTGCTAGTGGGAAAGGGTGGTATCGTCACATTTTTAGAATTTCAGTACCGACTGGTTCTAAAGTCGGTACTTTTGACAACGCTATTCTCTTCCTTTTCAGTCTTTGACACACATTCTCACATACTCGCATGCACTCTCGTGAACGTGTGTTAAAGACTGACCTGGAAGAGAATAGTGTTGTCAAAAGTACCGACTTTAGTACCAGTCGGTACTGAAATTCTAAAAATGTGACGATACCACCCTTTCCCACTAGCACTTCTTAAACATAGCAGATTATTAAACATCTCTGATTGGCAATTCTGTTCATGCGCTCAACAGATATATCTGTGATTGGCTACATTGATCATCGCTTGCACAGATACAAACTGGAGCATTTAAAAGTCTATTAGCAGATCCCTAATACATCTGCTCAAAATGTTCACGGGAAATGCTGGTATCGTCACATTTTTTTTATTTCAGTAGTCGGTACCTTTGACAGCACTGAAAGAGAAGGAATTGGTGAATAAAGTCGTTATTTTGTGTTCTTTGCACACAAAAATATTCTTGTTTTTTAAGGTTGAACCACTGATGTCACATGGACTTTTTATCGATGTCCTTGCTACCTTTCTGGCCTTAACTGTGTCGGTTACATTGCTGTCTATGCTGGGTCAGAAAGCTCTCAGAGTTCATCAAAAATATCTTAATTTGTGTTCTGAAGATAAACAAAGGTCTTACGGGCTTGGAACAACACGAGGGTGAGTAATTAATGACAGAATTTTCATATTTGGGTGAACTCTCACTTTAAAAGACGCAGCTCATTAGGTAATTTGTTGGCAAATCTGACTACATACTGTAGGTCACATTGTATGATTGTTTTTGCATGCAGCCTATGAGGAACTAAACAGACCAAGACTTTTCTTTTCACAGTACCGTCTTATTTCATCACATTCAACAATTCTATTAAAAAAAAAGAAAACGATCTAGGGATTTAAAGAAAGTCAATTTAACACTTTGTTTTTACTTCCAAATGTTTAAACTTGGCATGTTTATTCAAGAATTTCTTTAACTGGTTTTAGTTCAAGGCTTCAGAAGACTTGGAATAAGTATCTCATTGTTAAAACAAACAAAAAAAAAGGTGAGTTGTGAGATATAAACTTAAAATATTGACTTTTTTTCAGAAATGCTCACAATTGTGAGAACACATCAATCTTTTTTTCTCTCAGAACTGAACTTAACTTCTAAATTCTGATGAAGATGAATGAAGGACTTACAATTTTGGAATGACATGAGGGTGAGTAAATAATGACAGATTTTTCATTTTGTGTGAACTCTCCCTTTAAAAGCAGCAGCTCATTAGAATAATTTGTTGGCAAATCAGACGACACAGGTCACGTTGTATGTTTGTTTTTGCATGCAGCCCACTAACTAAACAGGAACTAAACAGAATGATGTTTCTCGCTATTATTTCACAGTACACAGTCTTGTTTCATCACATTCAACACAATTCGATTTAAAAACGATCTAGGGATTTAAAGAAAGTCAATTTAACACTTTGTTCTACTTCCAGATGTTTAAACTTGGCATGTTCATTCAAGAATTTCTATGACTGTTTTTCATACAAGGCTTCAGAAGACTTGGAATAAGTATTTCAGTGTGTTCCATGAAAAGTTATGCAGGGTTCCAGAAACATGATAGTATTCCTTTAGAGAGATAATAATTGTGCTCCAAATTAAAATGAGTGAATTTCAGAAGGCCAACTAGTCTCAAATGGAACACTTTTTTTACTATATAGATCATATAGCATCTTCCATTTATAGGAAATGTTTTGTTGTACATAGCTTTAGCACATTTAGCCCCACCCCTTCCTTTACATCCACACTCCATCTTTTCTTTCAAAGAAGTACATCCCTCGGCTACCCACAATGAACTAGGCTTCACTGCATTTTTCAGTGTGAACACACTACTTGGGCTACAAAAATAGTGCAGAGGTATGCGAAATGAGACGCACCCAATGTCTGTGTTCACCACCAACTTCCATGATGCTAATCTAAACCATTAGCTCTTTGCTTGTGTTGCAACACCTTGCCAAGTGTTAACAGATGAGTGCAGAAATAGCTATCTCTGTGTGATAGAGAGCTAACGTGTGTGGTCAGCTCTTCACTTCCTCTGCCCATCCAGGTCAGAAAACACTTCGTTTGTCACCCAGCAAACCACATGCTATTTTCATGTTGATGAGAGACTACTGAAAAGCAGAAGCTGCCTCTATAGCAACAAAATGCAACAGCAAAGAAAATGTTTGGTTAAAAAGGCACAACGTGTGCATATGTTTGCATTAGCTTCTATGTATATAATTAGACCATTTTCTCATGGTGTGCACCTGTGTTTATCTATAGGCTGTACTTGAGTGCTGAATGTGTTTGTGTGCACAGCAGTACCACGCACCAGCCAGTGGGCATTGTGTTGTCTGGCGGGCTCCTCCAGCCCTACACCGCTGAGCTCTTCAAAGCTTAGGTTGAGGCTGTACGCAAAGTTTTCCGGGTTGATGGTCACTTCTTGTGGTGCTTCAGAGGGTCTCTGAGGTTCGAGTTGAGTCAACACGCTGCTGCCTTGCTCGCTGCATGCTCCCGATTCATCATTCAGCAGCTGGTTCTCCACATGACGCTGCTCTAGAACCTACAGCACAAATACAGCAATGTTTGAATGGATTCAACAGCAAGAGTGAATTTCAGTCATTACAGTGGTATTGAGTTGAGCAAAAAATTCAATGCCTGCTCCTGTACGATTAAGACTGAAACTGTATTTCTGTGTTCTTGACTTCTTAAACACAAATAGCATGAAAACTATTGAGAAAAAGAAACACTATTTAAAAGTTTGAGGCTAGTAAGAGGTGCTCACCTATGTATTTATTTGATCAAACATACAGTAAAAACTAATAGTGAAATATTACAATTTAAAACAACTCTTTAGTATGGAAGCCTGCTGCCACTAAATTAAAAATGAAATTGCAACATTTTCATCTCAAAGTTCTGACTTTGTTTTTCTTGCGTAATACAAAAAACCTTTTAACAGCGTGATACAAAAAAGTTTGAGCTTATATCTCACAATTGACTTTTTTCTCAGAATTGTTTATATATTGCAAGTGTGACTTTTTTTTCCTCAGAATTGCGGGTTTACATCTCGCGTTCGTGACTTTTTTTTTTTTCAAATTGCTGGTTTATATCTCCCAATTGTGACTTTTTTCTCAGAATTGTGAGTTTATATCTTGTAATCGTGACTTTTTTCTCAGAATTGCAAGTTTATATCTCCCAATTATTACTTTTTTCCTCAGAATTACGAGTTTATATCTCTCAATTGTGACTTTTTTCTCAGAATTGAGTGTATCTCACAATTATGACTTGTCTCAGAATTGAGTTTGTATCTCGCAGTCGTGACTTTTTGTATCAGAATTGCAAGTTTATATCTCACATTTGAGACTTTTTTCCCTCAGAATTGCCAGTTTATATCTCGCCAAGTAGTACTTTTTTCCACAGAATTGCCAGTTAATATCTGACAATTGACTATTTTTCTTAGAAATGCCAGTTTATATCTCGCATTTGTGACTTTTTTCCCCTCAGAATTGCCAGTTAATATCTCACCAATTGTTACTTTTTTCCTCAGAATTGCCAGTTTATATCTGACAAGTGACAATTTTTTCAGAAGAATTACGAGTTTATATTTTACAATTGACTGTTTTTCTCAGAATTGTGAGTTTATATCTCGCATTTGTGACTTTCTTCCTCAGAACTGACAGTTCATATATCGCAATAGACTTTTTTTTCCTCAGAATTTCCGGTTTATATCTCGCAATTGTGACTTTTTTCTCAGAACTGCCCGTGTATATTTTGCATTTGTGAATTTTTTCTTCAGACTTGCCAGTTTATATCTCGCAATTGTGACTTTTTTCTCAGATTTGTGAGTTTATATCCCGCAATTGTGACTTTTTGTCTTAGATTTGCGAGTTTATATCTCGCATTTGTGACTTTCTTCCTCAGAACTGACAGTGCATATATCGCAATAGACTTTTTTCCTCAGAATTGCTAGTTTATATCTTGCAATTGTGACTTTTTTCTCAGAATTGACAGTTTATATCTCACAATTGTGATTTTTTCTCAGATTTGTGAGTTTATATCTCGCAATTGTGACTTTTTGTCTTAGATTTGCGAGTTTATATCTCGCATTTGTGACTTTCTTCCTCAAAACTGACAGTTCATATATCGCA
Source organism: Garra rufa (assembly GCF_049309525.1). Lineage (NCBI taxonomy): Eukaryota > Metazoa > Chordata > Actinopteri > Cypriniformes > Cyprinidae > Garra > Garra rufa. Next base: position 35,161,034 of record NC_133381.1, on the reverse strand, counting down.
ATAGACTTTTTTTTCTCAGAATTTCCGGTTCATATCTCGCATTTGTGACCTTTTTACTCAGAATTCTCAATTTATATCTCGCAACTGTTACTTTTTTCTTAGATTTGCGAGTTTATATCTCGTAATTGTGACATTTTTCATTGAATTACTAGTTTATCTTACAATTGTGACTTTTCTCAGAATTGCGAGTTTATATCTTGCAATTATAACTTTTTTCTCAGATTTATGAGTTTATATCTGGCAATTGTGATTTTTTTTCTCAGATTTGCGAGTTTATAAGAAACATTTCATATAATTATCAGTGTTGAAAGTTGAGCTATTTAATATTTTTGTGGAATTCTTTTTTAAGGGATTCTTTGAGAAATAAAAAGTTCAACATAACAACATTTATTTGAACTATAAATCTTCTGTTAAATGATAAATGTCTTTACTGCCACTTTTTGAACAACTGAATGCAACCTTGCTGAATTTTTACACTGGGTAATGTCTTAATAGTTTAATGAGATATTTAGCTTCAGTTAAGATAAAATAAAACAGCAATAAATAAATAGATACATCACGTTTCACTGTGGCATGTATGTGAAAACGCTGAATGGCCGTAGTACAATATGAAACCTCTAAAGCACACCAATATCACAACTAGCCCCGAGTCCTTCCATTTGGACTTGTTTCCAGCCTAAAGAATGCTACTTTCTTGTAAACGTCAAGCTATTCAGATCTTCAAGTGGACACTGAGCTCCCACTGACAATAACCCTCCTTCATCCAGAAAGCAGCCATCTTGGACCAGATGGCTGCCTGCTTGCTGGCAACACAACATTCGTTTGTATAAGCGCAAATGGAAATCTGATCAACACAGCTACATGTGTTCCTTATTTCAACCCCATCCAGCCTTCTTCACTATAGAGAGATTAGCTGTGTGCTAAACAGTACAAACCACAAACAGAAAGATGACCGTTATCTGTTCTGAACATGTAGGAAAGAACAGAAGATCACAAGTCAGCTGATGTCTCACCATAGACCTGAAGAGATGCCAGTCTCCAAAGTTCATGTTCATTTCCTTCTTGAGCTCATCAAGGTTGCACTGAGACAGGACCCGGCCGTTCACGTTGGCCTACATTAAGGATGACAGAATTTGACAGGAGAACATTATGGCATTCAGACTTTAGATGAATTTGATCTCAGCAGTATGTCAAAGGTTGAAACAAAGTTCACAACAGAGGTTTTTAAGTATGCGGGCTGATGCAGCACAGCTGGCAGGTTGACTAATGCATGTCTAATGAAGACATCAGAAATGTCATTGCTTCCTTCAGATGTTGTCCAATGGAAAGAAAGGCCTCATTGTGAAACCTCTGTATGCACCACATGGAGCTGATAAAACCGCTCATTTCCAATGGATGAACATGGATTTACAAGGATGGACTAATTTACCACACCCCATGTTTTAGTCCTGTTTTTCACTTTTCTTTCAGAAATGTGTGTATTTCCATGAACAAATAAGCCATAAGACGAACAGACAAACTTTCAGAAGATAAAATATCACATCACGAGCTGCTTTATTTAATCATTTTTTGTATTCAAAACCTATTGTTTGGTTTTATTTTTTAGCAATAAACAACTGTAAAACATGAAAAAAAGAAACAGAAAACGTTTCTTGCTCATTTGTGCCAAATGTTGATTTCTAGTTAGTTTGGCATCAAAGATTTTTTTTTACTTTTATTTTGCAAGGATGCATTAAATTGATCAAGCCAGTTTACACCACTGAATAAAACTGTTTCCTCAGAATAGTTATAAACTCACAATTGGGTGTTATAAAGTCAGAATTCTGAGTAAAATGTCAGAATTGCGAGTTTGAATTAAGTCAGAATTGTGAGATATAAACTTGCAATTCTTTTTTGTTTATATCATGCAATTCTGAGGAAAGAATTAGAACTGACTCAATTCTGACTTTGCAACTCACAATTATGAGTTTCTATTACGCAATAATGAGAAAAAAAGTCGTAATGTGAGTTTATATCATTTCTCAAAATTGTGATATATAAACTTGCAACTGCAAGTTTATCTCACAATTCAGATTTTTTTTTTTTTTTTTGAGTTAAGTCAGAATTACGTGACGAACTCAGAATTCTGAGGAAAAAGTCAGAATTGTGAGTTTGAATTAAGTCAGAATTTTGAGATATAAACTTGCAAAAAATTTCCATGATACAAACTCCCCATTCTGACTTATTTTTTTCAGTATTGTTTGATACAAACTCGGAATTTTGAATTTTAGTTTATAGTTTAGTTTATATTTCGCAATTCTGAGAAAAAAAGTTTCAAAATTCACAAAATTGTGAGATATGAACTCGCAACTGCAAGAAAACCTCAGAATTGCAAGTTTGAGGTTTTTTATTTGGAATTCCGAGTTTATATCTCACAATTCTGACTTTTTTTCTGACTCTTCTGAGTTATTTTATGTCAGAATTGTGGGATATAAGCTATAATACTTTTTTCCTTTTTTCTAGCAATTGCGAGTTTATATCCTCGCAATTCTAAGAAAAAAAAGTCAGAATTCTACTTTTATATCTCGCAATACTGACTGTATAACTTGCAATTGCTTGTTATAAAGTCAGAATCGCATGACAAACAGTTTTTTTTCTTGCAACTGCAAGAAATTTAATTTTACATTTATATCTCGCAATTCTGAGAAAAACGTCACAAACTTTGCAACTGCATGTTACAAAGTCAGAATTGCGTGACATGAACTAGTTTAGTTTAGAGTTTACATCTCACAATTCTGACTTTTGAGTTAAGTCAAAATTGTGAGAAAAAAATGTCAGAATTACGAGTTTGTATCATGCAATACTGAGAAAAAAGTTAGAATGGTGAAGTTATATCATGAAATTCTGAGAAAAAAAATTCTGAATTGTAAGTTTGTATCATTTCTCAGTTCTAAGTTTTTTTTTCTTGCAATTGCCAGTTTATATTAATTCTGACAATTCTTCACAATTCTGACTTTACTGAGTTGTCAGAATTGTGAGATATGAACTTTCAATACTTTTTTCCTTATTTTCCACATTTGTATGTAGCAATTCTAATTTCATTTCTCAGAATTGCAAGTTTCGCAGTCTCGCAACTCTGCCTTTATAACTCTTAATTGCAAGTTTATATCTCACAATTCAGAAAAAATAGGGATTTTTTAATTCAGTGGTGGAAACGGGCTTCTATAAAGACTAACATTTTTACGAAAAGTTTTCATATAAATGCTGCTCATATAAACCTTACATTCGTCTAAACATCCTAAAAAAAAAATTATCACTGTTTCCACAAATATATTAAGCAGCACAACCATTTTCAGTATAGTTTAAAATAAACAAATATGCAAATTAGAATGATCTGAAAGATTAATCAATTTTTTAAAACATATAATATAATAAATCCAGACCAAAAATACTTTCTATGAAATAAAGAAAAATATTTGTTATAATTATCTTACAATAATTTAGGTAACAGTGTTGAAGGCTAAGCTTGACAAACACTACAGTTTGTTGTAAACAATGAGAACATGCAATTTGATTCTTTACTTTTCTACCCATCATAATTAGCAAAAAGTCCAAATAATCTGATTTCCATGGTATCATAATTTCAGTGTCACATTTTTTGTAATAAGGAAACAAATACAGTAGTTTTAAATTTGGTCAAATGAGTAAAATGGTTTAAATTAAACAATAGTAACAAATTTGTGTTACTGTAATATATTGAATATCATTTCAACAAATTGTTAAAATGTAGAAAATTATGACTTTAATTTAAATTATGACTATGTTATTCTTGTTCGATAATGCTTTTTCAAACATATATCACAGCTGTCACAGAAAACACATGAGATTTGCAGCTCAAATGCTTTAAAGAATCAAAGTGTACTGTGAAAGTGCCTATTACGTGCACAGTAAAAATCACATGCCAAGCCTTTGAATGGACTGCATGCTTTTCAGTGAACCTAACATGATACTTCTCCAGAACATACCTTTTTGATTGTGCCAATATACTGCTCCAGCATGCTGGAGTCCAGGCCCTGGATCTGTCTGAGCTTCTCACACACTCCATCGATGCTCAGAGAACTGAGGAGGACCTGAGCTCCACTAGAAACCACAGAACCAGAGCCCTACACACACACACACACACACACACACACACAACAACAACAACAACAACTAGTTACTCACTCCATTAGTTCATAATGCAATCTGGAACAGCAAGGCATGAGGCACGGTCAAAGCCATGTGATGCAAAATCAGTACAACTCAAGAAAAAGCAAAGCAGTAATCTAATGTCATTACAGAATAAGGAGCTCTGAGCAGTTATGGGTGAAGGAACAATACATGATACATGATGGAATGATTTCTGTCTGTTGAGGTCATGTATGAGAGGTATCATTAGAAGAGTTTGTGGAGAGTAAAATGTATGTTTAATGTAAAATACTAATGTGTAATTGTCAAGAGTAGACACAGTGTCAGCCACAAGATCTTTAAATTGGTCTGGATTGTCAGTGGTGACCCAGTTTGTTTTGCTGTTATGGTTAATCTTTGGCTTGTATTCTGATCTCATTAGACCTTCTAGTATGACGTACACTCTTGAAAATAAAGGTTGCAAAAGTGATTCCATAGAAGAACCAGTTGGGTTCCCCAATGAACCTTTCACCAAACAGTTCTTAAAAGAACCACCTTTTTTCTTAATGTGAAGAACATTTGTAATGCTCTAAACAATCTTTTTTCTTAAATGGCATCTAAAGTTCCATGAAGAACTTTTACCATCAATGGAAACTTTCCATTCCACATCAGGTTCTTTATGGTGGAAAAAAGGTTTTCTTTCTTTCTTTCTTTCTTTCTTAACTTCTTTTGTTCTTTCTTTTTCTCGACTATTTCTTTCTTTATTTATTTCTTTTTCTAGACTCTTTCTTTCTTTACTTTTTTCTTTTCCTAGAGTCTTTCTTTCTTCACTTCTTTTGTTCTTTCTTTACTTTTTCTTTTCCTAGAGTCTTTCTTTCTTCACTTCTTTTGTTCTTTCTTTACTTTATCTTTTTCTTGACTCTTTCTTTCTTGACTTCTTTTTATTTCTTGAATTCTTGACTTCTTTTCTTTCTTTACTTCTTCCTTTTTCTTGACTTTCTTTGTTTTCTTTAATTCTTTCTTTCTTGACTTCATTCTTTTTCTTTCTTGACTTCTTTCGTTCTTTTTCTTTCATGAATTCCTTCGTCCTTTTTCTTTCTTGAATTCTTTCATTCTTTTTCTTTCTTGAATTTTTTCTCGACTTCTTTCTCTTGTTATTTTTTACTTTCATTTTTTCTTTCGTGACTTCATTCTTCACTTCTTGACTTTTGTTTGTTCGTTCTTTCTTGACTTCTTTGTTCGTTCTTTCTTTCTTTCTTCACTTCTTTCTTTCACTTTTTGAATTTTCTTTTGTTCATTCATTCATTCTTGACTCTCTTTTCCTTGACTTCTTTTTTTATTTCTTTGTATCATTCTTTTTCTTTCTTTTTTAACTTCTTTCTTGACTCCTTTAAATTCTTTCTTCCTTGACTTCTTTCTATTGTTCTTTTTCTTTCTTTCTTTCTTTCTTTCTTTCTTTTTCAACATTCTTTTTCTTGACTATCTTTCTTTACACCTATCATTCTTTTTCTTTCTTTGGTTCTTTCTTTCTTGACTCTTTCTTTTTTGACACCTATCATTCTTTTTCTTTCTTTCATTCTTTCTTTGGTTCTTTCTTTCTTGGCACTTTATTTTTTGACACCTATCGTTCTTATTCTTTCTTTCGTTTGTTACTTTTTTCTTTGGTTCTTTCTTTCTTGACTTTTATTTTCTTGACTCTTTCTATCTTGCTTGACCTCTTTCTATCGTTCTTTTTCTTTCTTTCTTTCTTTCTTTCGTTCTTTCTTTTGTTTATTTCGTTCTTTCTTTTTCTTGACTCGTTCTTTCTTGACTATCTTTTTATCTTTCTTTCTTGACTTCTTTCTATCATTCTTTTTCTTTCTTGATGTCTTTCTTTCTTGACTCTTTTCTTTCATTCTTTCTTGAATCTTCTATAGCATCACTGCAAAAATCACCATTTGGAATCTTTATTTTGGTTCTTTATGGAACAATACATGCCATTAAGAAACCTTTATTTTAAATAGTGTAATTGTGCTCAGCCCACTTAACTAATTCAAAAATCCTATTTTGATAATATAACTGAAATTTGGTTACATTATATTGTAATATAGATTTACTTCTCATGAAATTGCCCACTTATTAGAATACATACTAAAATGTTAGTTCATTCAAAAATGAAAATTCTGTCATTAATTACTCATCCTCATGTCGTTCCAAATGCAACTACAACGTTCAATGCCCAGAAATGAAGTAAAGACTATGTTAAAATAGTCTATGTGACGAGTGGTTCAACCACCTAATGTTTTTAATACCTTTCCGGGCCTTGAACGTGTCAGTTGCTGTCTACGCAGAGTCAGAAAGCTCTCAGATTTAATAAAAAATATCTTAATTTGTGTTCTGAAGATGAACAAAGGGTGAGTAATTACTGACAGAATTTTCATTTTGGGTGAACTAGTTGCTTATTAGCATGCATATTAAAAGCTTATTGGCTGTATTTTAGTACTAATAAATAAAAAGATATTAATTCCTTCTTCTGCATGACCATATTTTAGATACCTTAATTCTACCTAAACATAACTACCTTACCAACTATTAACAAGCAGCAAATTAGAAGTTTGAGGCAAAAGTCATAGTTAATAGTTAGTTAATAGTAAGAACTGGTCCCCAAACTAAAGTGTGACCAGCATGTTCTTCATATAATGACGACTGGGCTTTTTATCTATATCTAGGTCAGTCTGCTCAGGAAACAACTACTGTGATGAACAGCCAAAAAAATATAAAATATGTCCATGATTTTTTTTTTTTGTTCGTTCACAAATGAGTGGTGTGGATTCTCAGCCAAGCTTGACACCAGTTGTTTTCACCTAAAATATTTGTGCTTAAATCCAATTCATCAGCAGCAGGCATGTTTAATATGAAACAAAAAAACAAGAAATAAAAGCAAATTAGTGCCTTGAGCGCTAATTGGATGAAACTGCAGAAAACTGGAATCAGTCAACCAGGAGAAGCCTTTGAATCTACAGTTCCTGCTAATATTCCTATGTTCTCTAAAACTGTATTTGCATTCAGGTTCAAACAAGTTGAAGTCAAAATTAAACTTAAGTAAACAACATCTTAAATTTCAATCTGTTCTTCAGATAAATCATCATACGGCTTCAGGAAATGTAGCGCACAGGTTGCACTGAAGTTGTTATTGTCCTTTCTGGAGCTGGACAGCATGTGATGTTCGGTTGTTCACATACTTTTGGCCACAGTGTATTTGAACAGAAATTTCACAATGACAGAACTGGCTGTTCATTTTGTTCTGGTTTTAAGCGAAAGAAGCCAAAATGAGCAGAAGCCCTGAAAATAACACAGTTAATTTAATATAAGAAAACGGAAGGGTTTAAATATTTGTACCTGCTTCATTCTGAAGGGCTGAGATTTAATCTGGGATTGAGAAAAGGAGAGAGGACGAGAGGAAAGGAGGGGTTAGGTCACATGCTTCAATCAGCAATCAATCAAATGTACACACAATAACAGTATTTACAACAGATGCTTGTCTCACAGCATCCAACCTGCACGGATTTCACAGTAGTCAATCAAACATCAACATTTTGCAGAAAGGATGGACTAACAAGGAGTCTCGAACAGAAAAGACTTGTAAAACGAGAACGGGAGAAACTGAGAGGACTTTTCACGACTCCATGCCGAGAAGAAGTTGTTTAATTCCAAAACGGCTCCACCCTGATGGGCGAGCGTTTCGAGCCGGGCGATAAGAGTGTAATTAGCGTGAGGGGCCGGGGAGGAGGAAACAGACGTGTTCACTGAAGGAAGCGGCTCGCTGTGCTGATAAGAGCGGCCTCATTCAGCGTGCCGTCCCAGCACTGCTGATGCTAATCCAGCCAGCCTCAGATAGCAGCAGCCTTTCACACCACGCAGAACAAAGCAGCGATGGGGGGACAGACCAGAGAGCGGATCAAATGATGGAGGCATGAAAGAGCAAAACAACAGAGATGAAGGAAGGAGGGCAGAATATGAGGAGAGAAACCAACGGCAGGGCTTGACTCAGGCAATGACAATGGGGAAGAAGGACAGAGGTGCAGGAATGGAGAATATATGCTGGAGAAAATAGTTTTAGGGATGATAAATTGAGATGAATGATAAGTCAGTGAGCATCGGTAATGGTCTAATCTGAGATAATTATGATTTCAATTATCTGATATTTGGCAAGTGGCATAAGCAGATAGCTGTGGCTGATCTGGCAACAGAAATGCCAAAAAAAAAGTTTCTAATAAATCAAGTGAAGATTGTGTAAAACAAATGTTTATTTGATTGAATCGGTGTGATATATTATTGCTATTTACAATAACTGCTTTCAATTTAAATATATTTTACTTCTCTGAAGGCAAAGCTGGATTACTCCAATCTTCAGTGCCACACGATTCTTCTGTGCTGATTTGGTGCTCAAGAAACATTTATTATTATCCATATTGAAAAGCATTTGTGATGCTTGATATATTTGTGGAAATATTTTGTTAGGATTCTTTGTAGAAGAGGATGTTCAAAACATTTGTAACAATGTACAGTGTCTTGCGAAAGTATTCGTACCCTTCATTTTTTTCACTTGTTGTTATGTTGCTGGCTTAGATTAAACTGCTTTAAATTACTATTTTCCCACATCACTCTACACTCCATACACCATAATGGCAAAGCAAAAAAAATGGTTTTTAACATCTTTGCAAATGTTTTAAAAATAAAAAACTTAAATGATTCCATTGCATAAGTATTAACACCCTTATCTGGGACAGTTGAAATTTAGCTCAGGAGCATTTATATTGCTTGTAGATGTTACTACACTTTGAGTGAAGTTTACCTGTGGAAAATTCAATTGAATGGTCATGATTTGGAAAGGCACACATGTCTAACAGCTGAAAATGCATATTAGAACAAAAACCAAAGCGCTGAAGTCAAAAAAAAAAAAAAAAAACTGCTTGTAGGGCTCAGAGACAGGATCGCATCAAGTCACACGTCTGGGAAAAAATTCAGCTGCACTAAAGGTTGACAGAAGCATGTAGTCTCCATTACCCTTAATGGAAGAAGTCTAAAACAACCATGACTCTTCCTAGAGCTGGCGTCCTGGCCAAACTGAGCAATTGATGGAGAAGGGCTTTGGTTAGAGTGATGATCAAGAACCTGATGGTCACTCTAGTTTCTGGGAGAAACTTGCAGAAGGACAAACATCACTGCAACACTCCACTGATCTGGGCTTTATGGTGGTGTGGCAAGACTCAATCCTCTCCTCAGTGAAGACACATGACAACAATTTGCAAAAAGCATCTAAAGGACCCACAGAGTGTGAGAAACAAGATTCTGTGGTCTGATGAACCTCAATTCCAAGCATCATATTTGAATGAAACCAGGCACTGCTCATCACCTGCAGAGTATCATCCCAATAGTAATGTGTGCTGGTAGCAGCCTCATGCTGTGGGGCTGTTTTTTAGTGGCAGGGGCTGAGTGACTCATTGGAGTAGTAGAAAAGCTCAATGCACCAAAATATTGAGATAGCCTTAATGAAAAACCCAGACCAGAGCATTTAGAGCCTCAGACTAGGCAGAAGGTTCACCTTCCAACAGAACAACAGCAAGAGTAGCTTATAGACAACTCTGTGAATGTCCTTGAGTGGCCCAGCCACAGCCTGGGCTTGAACCCAATCAAACGTTTCTGGAGAAACCTGAAAATGTCTGTCAGACCTTATTCCAAGCTGACAGGGCTTAAGAGGTAAAGAGGTGAGGCAAAGAATGGCAGATAATTGCCAAATATTGATGTGCAAATCTTGTTGCATCAAAGCCAAAAAAGACTTGAGGCTGTAAAGGTGTTTCAGCTGAGTACCGAGTTAAGGGTATGAATACTTATGCAATGTACTTATTTCAGGTTTTTTATTTTTAATAAATATAAAGTTGTGACAATTATGTTTTTGTTTTGTCATTATAAGGTATGGAGTGTAGATGGATGTGGAAAATAGTAATTTAAAGCAGTTCAACACAAGGCAGCAACATAAAACGTGACAAAAATTAAGGAGTATGAATACTTTCGTGAGGCACTCTATGTCTTTACTGTCACTTTTGATCATTTTAATGTTTGCACAATAAAAAGTATTAATTTCTTTCAAAACCTTACATACATGCATATATACACACAATAAGGTCCAAATGCCTATTTAAATTTGGAAAAAAAAAAATATATCAATTTTATAGTTACCATTTTGAAATGGTGGAATTCACTTTGTACTACTTCTGTTTTTTTTTTTTTTTTTTTTTACTGACAAAATAAGATTAGTTACCAGTGATAACATTAAAATTATCATCTTGTAATCAGCATGCGATTGTGACATCCTCTTTGGTGAGATTTCATTCACTGCACCACCTGATTTGTTTACTAATTGATTTTGCAGATACATTCAATACACTTAAAGGCATAGTTCACTCAAAAATGAAAATGACCCCATGACTGGCTCTTCCAAGCTTTATAATAGCAGTAAATGGGTATTGAGATCCTGAGTCCAAAAAAGTGCATCTATCCATCATAAAAAAAGTAGTCCAAACGGCTAAAGACATAAACTCTAGATTCCTCCAACTGTCGTACGGAAGTCCACGAGAAAGTGCCATTCCAAGAATGAAGTTTTGTTTGCAACAAAGGAAAACCAGTCTCCTCCTGGCTTTTATCGAAATTCTCCAACATTTTTCTTTACAAATCTTTGTTTTGTACTTTTAATTCGTGAATCTAGAGATTACAGTTTATAATGTTGTAAATACATATGCATCAATTACCACCAGAAGCCTTTATTGACCCTCCAGAGCTGTGTGGAGCACTTTTATTATAGATGGATGCACTTTATTAGACTTAAAAATCTCAACACCCATTTACTGCTATTATAAAACTTGGAAGAGCAAAGACATTTTTTAATATAACTCTGATTGTATTTGTATTAAAGAAGAAAGTCATATACATCTAGGATGGCTTGAGGGTGAGTAAACCATAGGGTAATTTTCATTTTTGGGTGAACTATCCCTTTAATTCTGTTTTAAAGTCAAATATGCATTAAAAGGGTCAAGAGGAAGCATTAGGGTTTAAGCCGCACAGGCAGAAACTGAACAGCTATTTAAGTGTACAGCATGCCACAAGCATCATAAGTGTATATGTGTGTGTGTGTGTGTGTGTGTGTGTGTGTGTGTGTTTGCAGGCAGTAAAAGTCTCTACTGCATCTTTTATGCACAGATATAAGCACAGACATACACACTCCTAAAGTTACCATAGAGGGGGATGTAGGAGAGGGAAGACCCTCACTGGAGTCCTCTCTGATTACATCCTGATGAAGGGAGACAGTATGGATGAAAGAGGAAGAACCAAAGGATAAAAGACAGTAACAAAACACACACCTTTAGTTTGGACAGAAGAGAGGACTGGCATGAAATCTAGAAACTCCATCAGGTCTTTAAAGCGAAATGTTAAAGTTTTCAGGCTCTGTCAGGCTTTTTCAGACTCTAACCAGCTAGAAATCACATGGTTATAATGTCATAACCATAAGATATTAAAATATAAGCTGGACTGTATAGTGCCAGAGAGATTATTACTTATTTGCCATGCAAAACGTTAGCCAATAAACAGAATAAAACACCTACAGTACCTTTAAGACTAAAACTAAGTGAGGAGGAAACAAAATGCATTAAAAAATATAAATTTTTCAGGAAAAATCCTACAGAAACAAAAAACTGCTTTCTGTGAGTTTAAAGTGCAAGTTATAGCAAACAAGCCGCAGGCTGTTTGTCACGAGGAGCTTAGAACAAAGCATGAAAAAAGAGAGATACATTTAGTACCCTGAGACAAAGACATTATTGTGGCCATATAGATTTGGCATGAAAACACATGACTGGCTGCGGTGACATCGAGGCATTTGGTTGTGTACTTACTAGTCCCAAACTGGGGTCCTTATGGAGTTTAATAGCAGGGCGTGAGAGGGCGTGAGAGGGGTTGCCAGGGTAATGTCGGGGCAGGTGATAAACATGATGAGGGAAGTACGGCTATAGAGGTGGAGAGAACAGACAAACACTCAGGAATCTGATGAATGAGGGTCAGGTGAGGGTCAGAGCCATATCAGGCATTCAATGAAAGGTCAAACATACATGACAGCCTATAAACAGACTGATGATCAATTAGGGCTGGATTAAATGTTAAATATTTCACAAATTACTAGTACAATTAATATAATTTTTAATCTTACTACTACTACTACTACTACTACTACTAATAATAATAATTTTAACAATTTTATTTTGTTGGTAGTAAGTAGTAAATTATTATGAATAATATTACTAAGTAATAATTAATTGATTATTATTATTATTATTAAGCTGGATATTATATAACATTTATTATAAGTTGAATAAATAAACAATTTATTTTTACGAAAATTGCTAATACTATTTACTACTGAATATGATAAAATATAAACTACTACTACTAATATTATTAACATGACATTTTATGAAATTTTTATTATTAGTTATTATGGTATTATAAAAAAATAATAATAATAATAATTATTATTATTATTATTATTAATAATAATAATAATAATAAATTACAATATTTTATTAAATATTTAGCCTACTAATGTTGAATAAATAAATTATTATGAAAATTCTTAAATGATTAATTATTATGAATAATATTAGTACAACTACTGATTAATAATTAATTGATCATTAATATTATTATTATTAAGCTGAATATCTTATATTATATAATAAATTATAATAATTAAAACATTAATAGCAATATTATTATCATAATTATTATTAATATTAATCACACTACAATTACTTCTACTACTTGCAACTAAACTAATAATTAAATTATTAATAATAATGTTAAATCATGTAAATATTGTAAATATCATATTCCTCCTAAATTATTATACTTCTACTACTACTTACGACTAATAATTAAATTATTATTATTACTGTTGTTCTTACTATTATTAGTAATACTGTCACTTTATTATATTTTTTGAAATTTCTGGCCTATTAATGTTAAATAAATAACCAATTTATTGTTATGAAAACTGTTACTACTATTTACTACTGGTAATTACATCATGATGATAATGGTTAAGCTGAATATGATAAAATATAATGATTAAAACATAATCAATAGCCGTAGTAAGATTATCATTATTATTATTAATATTTTTTATTTCTGCTATTTACTACTACTACAACTCCTACTAATATTATAGTAATTAGTAATATATTAATATTAGCAATAAATTAATATGTTTATTAATAAGTTATTATTAACATTACATTTTATGAACATTATTATTATTATTATTATTATTATTATTATTATTATTATTGCTAGAAGGCCACTCTTGGTTCCTGCATCTTTTTTCCTATACACTTATCACAGGTATGTTTCAGTAAGTCCATAAACACAGGTGCACTTTGTTTGAACACAGTTAGCAATGTCTCTGACTGATGTCTCACCCGGTTGTAGAAGGGGTGTTGGGGTCCTGTAAGCCCACTGAAGTAGCTGCTGTGAGGCTGAGCGGCAGGCAGCACTCCAGCAGGGGGGAACGAGCCAGGGAAAGAGCCTGTTGGAGAGCAGGCCAAAGAGTGTTGCCCAAATGTGGAGTGCGGCCGTACCGAAGCATCTTGCAGGGGCAGTGTGGGATAACTGACTCCTCCAAGGTGCATCTGCTCTCGTGCATCTCTTACATCTGAAGGGAGGAGGGAAAAAGCCAGAGAGAGAGAGAGAGAGAGAGAGAGAGAGAGAGAGAGTAGGAGAAAGTTAGATCCGAATTTTGGCCAGCACTTTAAAGGCATTCAAATCCTCCCACTCACAGTCGACTTCAGCCAAATGAAGCATTTATAGTAAGTTACATGTGAGAAAAGAAAGGCCTCTGTGGTTTGATTCCCTTAGAAAAACACTGATTTTTCCCAACAGAAGCGGGGAAATCGCAAACGCACCTGGAAGAAATAAACGCGGCTCCCAATGAAATCCATGCTCGCTTTAGCGTCAAACTCTCAAGGGCTGAAACATACGTCAGAATTTGTTTGGTTGGAAATAATATTTCTGAGTCACCCAAGCAGACCAAATAAAGCTGGCTGGGTGACTCAGAAAACGAGCAGCTCATCGGGCTTCAGTGATGTTTCATTTCCTGAGGTGAACACAATGGAGACCTTACTCATCTCTCTGGGTTCACAAAGAAACCTTTATTGCACAGTCCATTGTCACATTGCACCAAGCAACGTCTGCTGTCTCAAAGCACGGCACAGCTGACCATTATCATGTGATCAGATAATATCATCTCTCATATTTGCAATGATTTAGACAAATCCACAGCAACATATTTAGCACTGTGAGTGCATTTACTTACCTATAATTAGGGACACAAATAGCTAAATCTAAGAAATGCCAGGAGACATCCTTAAAATATAAATTAGTCTTTTGTATATGAAATTAACTAATACAGTTGTTTCTTCAGAAAATTCCTTCGGGTCTCACAAATTCTTTGGTTTTTCAGCATTTTTGTGTACTTGAACCTTTTCCAGTAATGACTGTATGATTTTGAGATCCATCTTTTCACACTGAGGACAACTGAAGGACTCATATGCAACTATTACAGAAGGTTCAAATGCTCACTGATGCTTCAGAAGGAAAAACTATGCATTAAAAGCTGGGGGTGAAAACTTTTTTTGAATTTGAAGATCAGAGTAAATTTAACTTATTTTGTCTTCTGGGAAACATGTAAGTATCTTCTGTAGCTTCTGAAGGGCAGTACTAAATGAAAAAAAAAATATGATAATTGGGCAAAATAAGAAAAATGTACACATTTTCATTCTGTTCAAAAGTTTTCACCCCCTTGTTCTTAATGCATTGTGTTTCCTTCTGAAGCACCCTTCTGAGCATTTGAACCATCTGTAATAGTTGCATAGGAGTGCCTCAGTTGTCTTCAGTGTGAAAAGATGGATCTCAAAATCATACAGGCATTGCTAAAAATAATTAGTGGGACCTGAAGGATTTTTCTGAAGTACAGTAGGCAGTTTAACTGTTCAGGTAATTTTTATAAATTCAACTATTATTTTCTCTTGTGGACTATATGTAAATGTCTTTCATGTGAAATAACTTATTCAGGTCAGTACTAAATAAAAAATAACATGCATTTTGTGTGACCCCTCTTATTTTGGTAAAATAATTAACATTTTGCAGATTCTGCGAGGTGTAGGCAAACTTTTGACTTCAACTGTATACAAACTATAAAAGAATCAAGCTATTCCTGTAAATATTAAATTGTCACTTAGTGTTAAAGTTCTGGTTAGTATTTATGTAGTTGGGTTTGGTACGTATATTTGAATTCAGGCTATATATAACAAAATTTATAGCTACACAAATGTGTTTGGGTGGGTCTGTACCTGCGATGATCTCTCTTAGTTTGGGATCCAGGTTGACAGTGCAAGGCAGGAACATCTCCACATCACGAGCAGTAAGAACAGGAGTGTGTGATGATAAAAACACCTCAAAACTACGAATATCACCATCGATCTCCAACAGAGGCTCCACATCTTTAGTGGTGGGGATGTTTTTAGAAATCCTGCAATGAGATGGTGACAATTAACATACAGAAACAGCAAAGGTACACCAGTTTCAGAAAATCAACAAGCTTTGAGGCTAAAATTACCCAATAGAATGCAATTAAATGTTCCCGTTAAGCCTCTGGAGCTATTCGGTCACTTTGTATTTATTTATTTATACTTCAATGGATTGGTACAAAACGTGGCACTTGCTATGAACACAGAAAAAAAATTTACAGACATGATTTGAAAAGGTTAAATGGTCCAGGAAATAACACTCACACTTATATTGTTTGCGACATTGGAAATTAATGGGAAGCAAATTTCATCTAATGGAAACATTTGATATTGCGCCCAAACAAAATCTTTTTTTTTTTTTTGAATATCAACCTCAAAATTGTCAGACAACTTGTTTGGACTTATGGATTGGATTTTCAAACCGTTTTAGAGTAAAACATATATTGGAAAAGTATTTTTGTGCAATATTCTGCCAAGTGTCTTCTTTAAAATGAGACTATACTTAA
This sequence comes from Garra rufa, assembly GCF_049309525.1. NCBI lineage: Eukaryota > Metazoa > Chordata > Actinopteri > Cypriniformes > Cyprinidae > Garra > Garra rufa. The sequence goes on along the minus strand of NC_133381.1, from coordinate 35,144,770 downwards.
GTCTGTGTGCCAATGGATGGAAATCGGTAGAAATTTCATTTTCAGGTGTTCAAAAATTGGTTAACAGATTATATGTAATTCATAAATATAATTAGTACCAGAAAATAAAAATAAAAAACAATATATTAAATGAAACCCTGGGTATTTAGACTTGTATAACTTAATATAATGTAAATGATGTCTCTTACTGAAATATGTAGGAGAAAACCCATAAAAGATTTACGTTATTTAAAAAATCCACATCGTTTTAACCATATTTTGGACTATGGTAAGGACGCCATTATGTCGATGACGTGAAATGGCTCTGTGAGTTATTTGTGCTACATTTCACATTTTTTCTGCAACACAACTCAAAAAATAAAATACTGACACAATGCCACATTGTGCAGCTTTTGGTTGTAATTTTCAGTTGAAGGGCAACAAGAGAAACGATGCAAGTCTTCACTGTTTTCCTAGCAATAAGAAGAGGAGAAAAGAATGGGAAGACACCAGTGAATGAATAAATCTTCCTTTGTTCTCTCCACTTTAGCCCTGATGACTTTGAGGCCTTTAGTAGACCACAGCTACTGAAAGAGCCTACAAATGGCAGAGACAAGAAATGCTAGATGCCATCCTGGCAAGATGTAAACATGTTGACGCTTGTCATGACGCCGCAGCCACCGAAGGAGTTTCTCAGTGTGGATTTCACTCAATATCTAAGGCGTTTAGACTCCTTTTGGGAAAAATAATAATGGCACAGCATTTGGTTTATCGCCATCTGTAAGCTCAGTAGCTGTGGTCATCATATCAATACTTTATGTTCAAAGTTGTGTTAAGCTGTAAATAGCAACATGTAGCGCCAGTGGTTCACAGAGTGCAACCATTTCACGTCATCAAAAATATTAAGCCATAGTCTTAAAGGAGTAGTTCACTTCCAGAACAAAAATATACAAATAAATAATATTACAAATAATATACTCACCCCCTTGTCATCCAAGATGTTCATGTCTTTTTCTCTTCAGTCATAAAGAAATTATATTATTTGAGGAAAACATTTCAGGATTTCTTTCCATATAATGGATATGTATGGTGCCCCCGAGTTTAAATGCAGCTTAAAAACTCATTTCAGAATCTCATTTTCTTCTCCAACTACAAAATCAACCTACATTGCTGTTTTACCTTTTTTTTGTAAAGGGCGTTTGGTCTTCTTTGCATGTTCACTTTGTAAACACTGTTTTTCGACATACCCTTACCGTCATAAACAGGAATACACACAGTTCACGCAGAGCTACACCAAGACAAGCGTTTGTGATAAAAAATTTAAAAAAAACACAAACGCAAAAAAATCACCATTTCGTATCTAGTGAAACAATTGGTTATTTTTTAGAAAATAACCAATCGTTTCGCTAGATAAGACCCTTTTTCCTCGGGCAGGGATTGTTTAGAGCCCTTTGAAGCTGCATTTAACCCTTAAAGACCTAGAACATTTTTGGGGCACCTGAGGCACCTGTATATTTCTTTGTTTTTTCAGACCTATTCTAGCAGTCAGCATCAATTGCCATATATCATTATAAACATAAGAACTTGAACTTTATGTCTAGCTAGTTTAAAATTACAATTTTCCTTTTGTTTTCTCAAAAAATTAGCGAATTTCCAGAATTTTAGGAAAAACGCTAGCAACAATTAGGTGTTTTTTTTACTGTGTACTCAAACAAAAACTTCTGAAGTTTGGATTTTTTTCTTTAAAAATTTGTATTTAGGTGTTTTACACTTCCAAATAATTTTTTTTCTATATATAACATTCCCCAAGCAAGTTATAGCCAATTATTACAATATTATTATAGGCGCTTTTCAGTAAAAAACAGGCCTATTTAGTTTATTGACAGTATAGATCTGTCCAAAAACGTTTCAGGAGTAAAGTCATAGCAGAAACAGTGTTATATAATAGCAAAACACAGTAAAAATAATTTACTTTTTCCAGATAAACATATTCGTAATCCAAAGATGAACAATAAACACAAACAGTGTAGTAAGTATCAAAAGAAAAATTGCACAAATTGTCTTGTGCAACAAAAAATAAATAAACGGTCCAAATTATTCACAAACTTCACACAAAATGAGAGAGAAATATACAGAGTGCAACCGTAACAATAGTGCAAATAATCTTCAAAAACTATATAAGAATTAGTTACATAATATAACAACCAAATAGATGGATTTGCTGGCTGTAGTCTGCAGCCGAATCTATTTTTCCGGGGGATTGCTGAGTGACGCCAAAACCTCAATTCCAGTGCTTTATCTGATAGGTACTGCTGTTTCATCCTTGGTTTTGGTTTGTGTTATGTCAAAGGGCTCTGTCATGAGTATTTCTGTACATTTTCAAAGAATGCTGTCATGCAAATGTGTTATTTTGCGTTTGATTTCATGCAAGCAAGACGCACTTTGCTTTCACTTTGCGTATGTTCAGATTTCCAAAGAAACATACTAATCGGTGGTTCAAAAGACCAAGACCTATGTTTATTGGTTGAATAGAGGACAGTTTGAACCAATCTGGGCACAGGGGTGGGACTAAGCATCAACAATCGTTCCTGTTTGGCTCAGGACTGAAACGTATTGATTTCATCTGACGAATCAGTGCTGAGGAAATGCGATGACGTAATCACGCTCACCACGGAGCCTCTGAATATGCAGATGAGACAAATGCGATATCACTGAAAAGAGTAGACTCTGTACATTACGAAACTTTTTAAAGCATTCAAATTGGATTAGCGGTTCAAAAGTTATTAAACATTTAAGAACAATAGTTATTTTTAGCCGCCGGCGGCTGTATCGGTCTTTGAGGGTTAAAGGAGTAGTTCACTTTCAAAACAATAATTTACAGATGTACAATGTACTCACCCCCTTGTCATCCAAGATGTTCATGTCTTTCTTTCTTCATTAGTTAGGAAATTATGTTTTTTGAGGAAAACATTTCAGGATTTCTCTCCATATAATGGACTTCTATGGTGCCCCCGAGTTTGAACTTCCAAAATGCAGTTTCAAATGGCTCTAAACGATCACAGCTGAGGAAAGAAGGGTCTTATCTAGCAAAACGATCAGTTATTTAAAAAAAAAAAATTACAAATTATATACTTTTTAAACCTCAAATGCTCTAGCTCTGTGTGTACTCTGTGTAGAGATTAAATAGTATATAAATTATAAATGTTTTTAGAAAATAACCGATGGTTTTGCTAGATAAGACCCTTCTTTCCTCGGCTGGAATCATTTAGAGCCCTTTGAAGCTGCATTTAAACTGCATTTTGGAAGTTCAAACCCAGGGGCACCATAGAAGTCCATTATATGTAGAGAAATCCTAAAAACATTTTTTTTTCGACTGAAGAAAGAAAGACATGAACATCTTGGATGACAAGGGGGTGAGTACATTATCTGTAAATTTTTATTCTGAAAGTGAACTACTCCTTTAAACTGCATGTTGGAAGTTCAAATTGGGGGGCACCATAGACATCCATTATATGGGAAGAAATCCTGAAATGTTTACCTTAATAAACATTTTTTTTTTTTACGACTGAAGAAAGAAAGACATGAACATCCTGGATGACAAGGGGGTGAGTACATTACCTGTAAATTTTAGTTCTGGAAGTGAACTACTTCTTTAATACCAGGGGTTTCCTTTAAAAAAAATATGGAACTAACATATAGTACATTTATTTCTTTTTTTAAGACCACATGAGCAGCACCAGAGCTGCTCACACTCTTAGCCCAACTTTTTAAGTTTGTGGTTACCAGTTATTTCTGCAGCACGATGTCAGGCGCGTTCAGATAAATGCTTTTCCACTGCAATTTATCTTATTGAGCGTGGGAATTCATATCAAATAAATCTGAAGATTTGTTTCTGCTGAACGCAGACATTTAGCGGAAACCATATTTCTTCCACTATCTTCTTATCTGCCCCCAGCCCACGCCTCTGTCTCTCTGTTATAAAGCTCTCTGCTGAATCTTCTTATTGGTCGGTATGAGGACACAATAAGTCCTTTTTTTCCATACTGATCGAGGCGGATTGCACCGTGAAAAGGGTGAGCTCAGTGCTTGGCCCCCATCCCATATCACCGGTCTAAGTAATCCGATTTGAGCTGTTTAAACTGGGCAGGAGAGAGCCGACACAATGACACTCCGATGACCTGTTGCTAAACTGAGGTGGTGAGGCAGTGTAAACAAAAACTGATATCTAAATGTGACAAGATGCACACCTGGGGGGAGCGTCTGAAACGCTCAGTTCATCAAATGACCTCTGACCTGATATGGCACAACTATTTAAACTGCATCCTAACCAGATATAACAAAGAAAATCTATATTTTGTTGGTTGTTTGGTTTCTGTTTCTGCATTTCCAGCTCAAACTCTGCTCCCCATGAATAAACATCAAACATGAATGAGGCAAGAGAGACTGATTGTGGAAGTTGATTATTATTAACACTATTATAGTATCTATTAATAATTTTAATTAGTTTTTATTTTTATAGATTTTTTTTTTCAGTTTTAATTTTACTTTAGGTTTTGGTCATTTTGGTCAATGTGCTTTTGCCTTTTTATTAGTTTTTTTCCCTTTTCTTTTATTATCATTTATAATATTTATATACAGCTTTAATTCAGTTTTAGTTTTAGAAACTTAAGTATGTCAACTTTAACTTTTTTATTTTAGATAGTTGCCAATCTAAGTTTTACATGTATTTTTAATTTATTTTTTACTTTGATCAAGCCATTATGACATATCAGTGTTATTACTGTTAAATCCAGTTCTACTTAAGTTTTATTTATACACTATTGTAGTATTTATTAATATTCACTTTTATTTTTATATTTTCAGTTTTCATTATTTATTGTTATTTATATTTTATTATTACTTAAAATATTCTTATATAGTTGTAATCCATTTTTATTTCAGTTTTACTTTCAGGAATTCTAGTATGTCAACTTCAAATTTTTCAATTTAGTTAGTTGCTAATCTAAGTTTTTCCAACTAATATCTAATTTTATTTAATTTTATTAATTCTATTATATTTTATTTTTGAGTTTATATTAATTTATCTAAAAATAAAATAGAATAACTAATACATTAAGACAATTTTTTACGATCAATCCATTACATGACACATCAGTGCTATTACTATTAAATTTAGTATCGCTTGAGTATTATTTATACACTATTATAGCCTTTATTAATATTTTGAATTAGCTTTGTTATATTTTCAGTTTTCATTTTAATTTTACTTAAAATTTTGGCATTTTTATGCTAATGTGCTTTTGTTGTTTATTTTATTTTATTTTATTTTATTATTATTTAATATTTTTATACAGATTCAATCAATTTTATTCAATTTTTAATTTTAGCAATTTTAGTGTCAAATCTAATTTGCCAATCAAATTTTTTCCAATTTTTTATTTTAAAATTTAATTTAATTTTCCAATCTAAGTTTTTCATCTAATATATTTATTTATATATTTTTTATTTTTATTTACCAAAATCAATTTTAATAGCTGTACTTTTATTTTTACATAATGATAACACTACTACAAAATAGAAAACTAAAATTAAAATAAACTACATATAAAATATGTATTACATATCTACATACATATCTGCATATGGTTTCCTTTTTTATGGTTTCCTTTTTTTTATTTGTAAAAATATTTTTTTTTACATTTATTAGCAATTTTACAGCATGTATTAATATTTTGAATTAGCTTTGTTATATTTTCATTATATTTAAAATTTTGGCAATTTTGTGCTAATGTGCTTTTGTCTTTTTTTCCTTTTCTTTTATTATTATTTAATATTTCTATACAGATTTAATCAATTTCAGTTAGTTGCTAATCTAATTTTCCAATCTATTTTTTCCATCTAATGTTTTATTTTAAAATGTATTTGAATTTAATATAATTTTCCAATCCAAATCCAAATTTTATTCCAATTTCCAAGTTTTTCATCAAATATTTAAATGTTAATAGCTGTAGTTTTATTTTTAGATAATGATAACACTACTAAAAAATAGAAAACTAAATTAAAATAAAATAAAAAACTACATATAAAATCTGCATAGGGTTTACTCTTTTTAATTTGTAAAAATATATATTTTTAATTTATTAGCAATTTATTAGTTAAAAAAAAACAGCAAGGAACAAACTGAATTACAAAGAAATTGAATTTTTAAATAGAAAGCCTATAATTTCTTAAAAACACTCCAATAATCTTTCAAAAATATTTTTTTCCAATATTATCAAGATTTCACAATAAGATTTTATTGCATTACACAGCATTTTCGCTGTCTGCTTGTTTCTGCTTAGGACACAGAGTTACGGTCATTATGACCTAGTAGACGCCAAGTTAAAATATCACGTTCCAAAAGGTTTAAGTTTAGAAGAGCATTCCAGTTAATTGCTTTGTTCCCATCATCCTCCGATGGCCGTATAAATAGCGACGGTCACCAAATGACTCACAGTTTCAGACGCGAAGCGTGTGTGTTGGAGGGCGAGCGAGCGGCTGGGTGTGAGAGCAGATGTTGAAGTCATTGGACAAAGGCCCACACTGTGCTACAGCAGGCCTGTGTGTCAGCGGGTCAGAGTAGGATGCTGCGCTAACAGTCAGCTGACCTTCCGCATGATGGACATTAGGTAGAGGTCTCGCACTTAGGGCGGAGCTCAAGGACGTGAGCGACATAAAGATGGCCAACGCGTGCGGAAGTATCTCTTCAAGAAGGGCTGAACGGGAGAGCCGTGTGCTGGTGAGAGAGGTTTGGTTCATTTCCCACGCACTGGATTAAGCAGAACTGGGCAGATTGTGTCTCTTCCGAAATCCAGCTGGGCTTGTTTATTTGTGTGTGAGCTTGCTCACAGACAAACAGGAGCCAGTGACAAGAGCCTCTCTAGAGAACCAACTTCCTCTGTCACAAGACACACACACACTTTCCACGGCCTCTTGCTTTAAGGGAACCTGCTTTAGAGAAGGAAGAACATTTAAGAAGGATCCAAAAATATTCAACAATTCTTTGTGGCCAAGTATGTGACTCTGAGACTGACATTCAATTAATGATCTATGAATTAATGGTGTTTGCTAAGGCAAGAATTGTCTTGCACCACCAGACCTTTGACTGGCTTCTGGAGTCTGGTCCATATTACCAAGACAAGATGAGACTGCCAGAGTGACACGATAAGTGAAAAACCACAGTTTGTCTAGAAATGTGTTTGGAATTGAGGTTAAAATTTCAGTATAAATGCTTAAGACAACAAAATTATTCACATTAACATAATAAAGTTGAATAACAACAAAAACAATATTAACAGCATATATTAATTTATTATTACTAAAATTTATTTATATTTAACATAATAAAAATAAAGATGAAGACAACTGAAAAGACAAAGACAAATACTAAATATTTATTATTATTATTATTATTATTATTATTATTATTATTATTATTATTAATAATAACATTAAGCAATAATAATGATAATAAAAAGATAACAATAATTATTATTAATAACATTTAATAATAATAATAATAATAATAATAATAATAATTTATTATTACTACTATTATTATTACTGAAATAATTTATATTTAACTTAATAACAACAATGAATTACTATTAACATTAAGCAATAATAATAATAATAATAATAATAATAATAATAATAAAGATAACAATTTTATGTAATTTATTATTATAAATAACATGTTATTTATTATTAATAATAGCAATAATAATAATAGCATATGTAAAATTATTATTACTAAAATTAATTCATATTTAACTTAATTATTATTAGCATTACGTAATATAATAATAATAATAATAATAACGATTTTAAGTAATTTATTATGAATAATAACAATGATGTACAATTAAGTAATGATAATAATTAACTACATTAATAAAGATAATAATTTACTATTAATAATATTAATAATAATAATAACAATAATAATATAATAATGTATATTCATTTATTATTATTATTAAAATTAATTTATATTTAACTTAACAATAACGAATTATTATTATTAACATTAATAATAATAATAATAATAGTAATAACAATTTATGTAGTTTATTGTTAAAAATGTATTATTTATAATATTTATTAACAACATTTATGTAATTTATTATTAATAACATTTATTATTATTATTATTATTATTATTATTATTATTAATAACAATAATAATAATTATAACAGCAATAACAACAATTTATTATTACTAAAAGTAACTAATATTAAATAATCTATATATAATTAATTGTTACTTATTGTTAATAATAATAATATACTTTAGTAATAAAAAATAAATAAGTAATAACAAATAATAACAGCAATTGTGTAACGTAATATAATTAATATTTAACAAAAAAATTTAAATTTATATTTAACATTATATTTAATACTAACAATGATAATATTAAAATAAATAGACATTATTATTATTATTATTATTATTATTATTATTATTATTATTAACTTAATAATAATAATAATAATAATAATAAAATAATTAATAATAATAATAATAATAATAATAATAATAATAATAATAAATCAAATATCCATTATTGTTATTATTAACAAATGAAATATAAACTAACATTAATATTAATATTACATTAAATATACATTATTAGTAGTAGTATTTTTAACAAATTAAATATAAATTAATAACAAGAACAAAACATATATTTATTATTGTTATTAACATTAATAATTTACAATTTAACAATTCATTGTTATTATTAATAACATATAAATAATAACAATACTATGCTACTAATAGTAAGAAGAAAATGAATAATAAAAATAAATACCACATTTTAATTATTACTGATGCGTTGTAAAATGGATGTAAGATTTGTATATTCTATTGAAATAGAGCTATTTTAAGTTTAACAACTTTATTCAAAGATGATTTTACATAACACTTCTAAACGATTCTTAAAAAAAAAAAAAAAAACAGCAGCTCATGACAGCAGTGTAAAAAAATCAAGAGAGAAAATGTTAAGCTTGTGTCTTAAAGAAACCCAAATTTGGGCAATTTTCAAAGCCGTAATGACAGCACAAATTACACCACCGTTTTAGCTCATAGTAGCAACTTTAAATTGTACATCCATAATGAGGGGTTTGTAATCATGTAATTCTAAATAGAGATGCTTGTCATTGACTTGTTTATGGAATACAAAACAAACACACACATACATTCAATAGTGTGCAGGGAGCAGTCGATGAGAAAACCGCTGTATTTAATCTGGCGTGTAGCACGACAGCGCAAACACCCGACACAGGCCTCGTCCAAACACAACACCCAGACTAAAACATTCGAGGCGTCCATAAACACAGCAGAATGACGATGTCATTCCAATGACTGGCTAAAACAAGACTAACCAGACAAGGAGGAAGAGACACATCTGCAGGCCTACAGGGGAATTTTCACTCTTAGCCAGACCAGGCCATGTCCATACACAACACAAACCAATGTGTCTTCATTTCAGCCTTTTGTCTTAGTCAGACTGGGGTTTTTCTGGTCATTTTGCTGTTTTATTAAAACGATGGGAAGAACAGAGAAGGATGAGATCAGGAAATGACACAAGCTGGACTCAAACTTTCATCACCCGTAAGAGCACCACAGCTGTGTGTGTCAGAGTGTGTGTGTGTGTGTGTGTGTGTGTGTGTGTGTGTGTGTGTGTGTGTGTGTGTGTGTGTGTGTGTGTGTGTGTGTGTGTGTGTGTGTGTGTGTGTGTGTGTGTGTGTGTTAACTGCTAGGCAAGTCATTTCAAAACATTCAAAATATGATATCAAATATATTTTTTTAAATTCATTGAACAAATTAATACAATTGATCAAATGTGACAGCAAAGACATTTATAATGTTACAAAAGATGTTTATTTCAAATAAATGAACTTAATGAACTTTCTATTAATTTCTGTTACTAAGACTGATAGTGAGACTTTTTTCTCAAGCACCAAATTAGCATTTCTGAAGCAGCTGAAAATTCTTGTTTTTATTATTTATTTATTACAATTAGTTAAATGTACATTAAATTCATTTCAACTTATTAACATTAAATAATATTAATTATAATACATTATTTTATTATTATCATCGTTGTTAATAATAATAATAAATGAAAATTAAACAACAAAAAACTATACACAATCACTATTATTTAATTATTTACTGCTCTAAAGATGTATAAAATTATGCTATTAATAACAATAAATAATAATTATTATTATTATTTTATTATTTAATTAATTTTTTCTCAAGCACCAAATTAGCTTTTCTGAAGCAGCTGAAAATTCTTATTTTATTAATATTAAAACTAAATATATGAAATATTAAATTAAAAAAAGAACATAAAATTATTTTAAATTGTAATAAATGTTTTACAATGGTAGTTTTTACTGTATTTTTTAATCAAATAAATGCAGCCTTGGTGAACCTAAATATCTAAAATAATAATGAATATTATTAATAACAATTAATATTATTATTAAATAATAATAATAATAATAATAATAATAATAATTATTATTATTATTAATAATAATAAATAAATATACAAACAATTGTACTGTTTTATTAATTTTTGTATTAATTAAAATGTATATTAAATTTATTTAAACTTATCATAAAAATATAAATAAAAATCAAACAACAAAAAACACACAATCACTATTATTTAATTTATTGTTATGACTATTGAATGAATATTGTTATAAAATTCCATTATTAACAACAAATAATAATATTAATAATAATATTATTAATAATTATTATATATTATATATATATATTATACATAATTATTATTATTATTATTATTATTATACTACAGGTATTAATAATAAATGTATTATTATCATAATAATAATAACAACAATAATAATAATAAATCTAAATTAAAATTAAACAACAAAACAAATAAAATAATAATTCATTATTTTTATTTATTGTTTTATTTCAATGTTTTATTATTTATTACAATTAATTAAAATGTACATTACATTTAACTTATTGATATTAAATAATATTAAATAATACATTATTTTATTATTATCATCGTTGTTAATAATAATAATAATAATAATAATAATAATAATAATAATAATAATAATAACAAATGAAAGTTAAACAACAAAAAACAATACACAATCACTTATTTAATTATTTACTGCTCTAAAGATGTATAATATTACGTTGTTAATAACAATAAATAATAATTATTATTATTTTATTATTTAATTAATACAATTAATTTACATTTATACTTTTTATTGTTATTAAGGTTAATAAAATTAACATTAAACAATAATAATTATTACTATGATAATATTATATAAGATTTGCGTATTTGATTTCAATTAACTTTACATAATACTTCTGAACAATTCAAAATTTAAATAGTTTATTAATATTAATTACAAGACTTAAATAATAAAATAAAATAAAATAAAATAAAATAAAATAAAATTAAAGAGTGGGTTAAGTCTCAGTCAGATTTCCGTCAGATGCATCAATTTCCAGAATTAGCTTTACTAATTGTGAGAGATATGGTTTCCTGAAGGTTTGTGTAGATACTTGTTAAACTGTTATTAAGCCTTAATAAACATATAATTTTACTGGTCATTTTGATGCGCAATTCAAACAGCAGGTCATTCGACGCATTCAGTCTACAGTAAAAATTCTAAATTGCCAAAAGAGTAGATGCGCATTTTTAATTGGACAGCTAAGATATGGTTATAGATATGACATGAACAGTTTCAGGTTCATTATATGAGGCAGAATACCCAAACCCACTATCGCCAGTATTTGTATTCAACTGTTCATATACAGACACAAACATCATGCCGTGGCCAAGGGAAGGCTAATCTTTCCCCAGCTGTACACATCTTCTGTTACAGCATGCTAAGAATACTATTTATAATCAATTGAAGCTGATGTAAATCCTCCAGCAGAAAAACAAAGCTTTTGAAGCTGGTGGGAGAAGAAGTTGGCTTCGACATCAAGTGATTTGTTTAGCAATTACTTTTGACATTCTTGCCTTTGCTACGAGAGAAAATCGCACAGGAAAAAAGTGCTATCATTCATCTGTCATGGAAGCGCTGGGAGTGAGGGAAATTAAGCTCTGCCGTTTAAGATACTTGCCGTGCTCACAAAGATAAAAGCACCAAAGGCATCTCAAACAATACTGCTATTGACTAGGGCCGCGTTGCATCGTTCGGGCTAGCGGCGTGGCTGCCTTAAATGTTGGCCACTTGAGAGGTCTCTCATCGGGTTTATCCAAATGCTAATCGATCCCAAAGCTGGCTTAGCTTTTTTTTTTGTCCTCCTCTTCTTTTTCAAAGACTCCCACACACAGCAGCTGACGGGAAAGAGTATAATTCTCCCACTATTTTCCCCTTTGGCCGGGTGCTGAATGTGCCACTTGACTTTGCTTACAGCCACCCTTCTGTGGACAGTTCAATGAGACGCTCAATGAGGCCCAAACACGCCGATGCCACCCTGCCCTCCATGAGGGGCCCAGAGACGCGTAATGCCAACCCACATTCGTTTTCTGACCTCCATATAGAGAATCAACAAACCCACCATGAAAAGAACAACAGTCGCCATCATCAGCCATTGAGGTTTGTATGACAGGTGGGTGGTGGCGGCCTTGAGATGCTAAAAAAGGCAGGACTGGTGGGCTGGCATGTGGAGTTTGATCTTGATAGATGTTTACTCCAAGAAGTTTTATTCATATCCTAGTTCAACATCTTATTTATTTATTTTTTTATCTCTGGCAGTGCTGAGTTGTAAATCACAAATACACACTTAAAAAAAATTCTGGGTTATTGTTTTTAACCCAAATGCTGGGTTCAGCCTCTTCGGTCAATTTATTGGGTTATTTTTTATTTTATTTTTTTACCCAAGAGCTGGGTAGTTTTTTGCACTCTAAAAATGCTAGGTTATTTTTTTTTTTAACCCAAATGCTGGGTTCAGCTTTTTGGGTCATTTCATTGGGATATTTTTCATATTCTTTATCCAAGTGCTGGGTAGTTTTTCTGCACTCTAAAAATGCTGGCTTCAGCCTGTTTTTGTTTTTTGTTTTTTTACATTTTTACCTAGGTGCTGAGAAGTTTTCTACACTCTAAAAATGCTGGCTTCAGCCTTTTGGGTTACTTTATTGGGTTATTTTTAATATTTTTTTACTCAGGTGCTGGGTAGTTTTTTGCACTCTAAAAATGCTGGGTTATTTTTTTTTAACCCAAATGCTGGGTTCAGCCTGTTGGGTTATTTTTAACATTTTTACCCAGGTGCTGGGTGCTTTTTTACACTCGAAAAATTATGTTTTTTGTTTTGTTGTTGTTGTTTTTTTTAACTCAAATGCTGGGATCAACCTGTTGGGGTATTTTTAACATTTTTACCCAGGTGCTGGGTAGTTTTTCTGCACTCTAAAAAAAATGTTGGGTAATGTTTTTTTCAGTTGCTGGGCCATTTTATTGGGTTATTTAACCCTTTAGAACGTACGATCACACCGGTGTGATTTGTCTTGGCTGGTCCCTGATGCGTACGATCACACCGGTGTGATTCGAACGTTCGCCGCATCACGTGATCAGCTGCTGAATTCAAATCTGTTTTGGCGGACGCGCTGAGTGCTTGTCATATTATCACAACTATTCAGTGTTTTCAACCATATAATGCTTATTTTAGGTTTCAGACATTTAAATAGACATAAGTACTAGCAAAACCATACATTTATAGTTTGTAAAATACACACTGATGTCTATGGAAGCGGCAATAATGATCCTACAAATATATTCTGACAGCATCATTTATTGATATCATATACAGATTATGTAGGTAACTATAAAGTTCACTCTCCTCTTCTTCCAGCTCACCAGAGACTTACTTTAATGTCTTTCGGGAGTAGAGGATGCATTTGCGTGTGTTAAATCCCACAGCTCGGATTTAGCGCGAACAAACATGGCGGCGCCCATCACCCGGTATAGATTAACTAACGCGGTCATAATAAAAGTATTTGGATTTTTAAATACATTTACTTGCACATATTTCGAAATCGGAATATCATATATTTCAAAATATAGCGAGCATGCTTATGAATATCAATAATAAAAAAGGGAAAACGAAATAAAAGCAATCCATGTGTCTTACAGTGCTGTTGTGGCTGCGGTGTGTCACATGACGCGTCGCCATGGAAACAGTAATGCCAAACATTCCAAAATAACGGTCGCCTAAAAAAACTCACGCTGCGTCCGAAATCGCATACTACTTAAGTAGGTACTACATTTAAATTCAAACGTACTACCCGATCGTTAAAACAGTACGTTCTATATAGTATGAATGTGGGTAGTATGAATGGAATTCGGACATACTACATCCGCCATATTGATGTTGTCACTTGTCTTGCGTCATCACAACAGCGCGAAAATTTACACTTGAAAAGAGCCGCGTCTCCATAGATACATATATGTAGATGCCTCATTAGTGACTTGTTTCTATGGGCCCGTTATACGTAAGCCGTCCGCTATTTTACTGCGGTCCACTTGACGTCATTCACCCATAGATCTATGTAACTGACCATAGTAAATCACTGAATATTCGAAATGCCACAGTCCTGCACAGCCGTTGGCAAACCTACTATATGGTGAATGATGTCAAGTGGACCGTTCCGCATCTACGTGCTTGGAGCGGTTCGATGAGGCATCTACGTATATCTATCTATGCGCGTCTCCACTTTCCGCTATTTTTCGAATATGACGCCTCCTCCCGCGGAGCCTCATGGGATAGGAAAGTGTCCATGGAATGCCTACTACAGAATTCTGGCGGAAGCAGTAGGTCATCCGGGTACTTCTCGCCTACTGAATTTCGAATACTATGAATTCGGACATACTACTCGCCTCGCGTACTGCTTTTCGCGTGCTATATAGTAGGGTAGTATGCGATTTCGGACGCAGCCTCATTCTTTGGGGTTAGATAGAATATTTTAAACTCACGTGTGAAAAGGTTAATATTTCATCTTATACTACAGGGCCGTTAAATGCTTGAATCTGATTGGCTGACGAACGTTCTAGAGGTGTGCATTATATACAGTGAAACACACAGCAAACGTAGTTCCAGGCAGCTTTAGACCACAGTACATGTCTATATCACTTCGCCATACGATTTCAGTTATTTCAAAAGGTCCTTACAGCCCAAAACAGCAAAATAACTAAAACCCACAATGACACTGGCCAAACTAATAAATACAGTAAACATCCGGATAAAAACGACAGATCATTTCCATGTTTTTTCCACAATATATTACGTTTTATTATGTATGGAAAGCACAAACTATTTCTCTCGCCCTCTCTCACTCACCTCACAGACGCACACACATAACATTACAGTTTGCACTCGCGTTAGCATTCGCGCTAATGTTGTTAGCGCTGCTCTGACGATTAACAACTTAAAAACGACATGACAGCTCTCACACGCGAGGTAACAACGGCGGGGTCTTGAAGAAAATGAACTTTAAGTTTAACCTTTAGTAGAGACGATGCTGCCAGTCACCCTTGAGAGACACAGACATGAGAGAGGTAAAGTCATACACTTAGTTTTTCTCTCCTCACTCTTTCCGTCTGTCTGCTTGTCTTTCGGTCTGTCTAAACTTCATTATTAACGGCATTATTTTGCTATTAACAGCCCAAGCGTCGTTACTAGTTCTAAAATGACGTTTTGGAACTAGCAACGAAGCTGTTGAATGAGCTGCGTAAGAAACTAATCCTACTCACAATAGGGTTTTAAGGATAAAAACGGGACGAATGTCTTGAAATATATCATTTGATCGATGTCTTGAGGTGTGGTAACTGTAGTATAAGCGGAATAATTGACTTCGGGCCATAGAATTCTACGAAAATAATGCACACCCGAGGTGTAACGGCCACTCCGCTTCGCGTCGTGACCGCATCACCACCTCAGGTGTGCATTATTTTCTAAGAATTCTACGGCCCGTCGTCAATTATTCCTTACGTAATAGATGTTCACTCCAAGAAGTTTTATTCAGATCCCAATTTGTTCAGCATCTACATTTTTATCTCTGGCAGTACTGAGTGGTAAATTACAAATACACAGTTTAAGAAATGCAGGGTTATTTTTCAACCCAAATGCTGGGTTCAGCCTGGTGGGTCTTTTTTTAACATTTTTATCCAGGTGCTAGTTTTTCTGCACTCTAAAAATGCTGGCTTCAGTCTGTTGGGCCGTTTTATTAGGTTACTTTTTATATATTTTTTTACCCAGGTGCTGGGTAGTTTTTTTGCACTCTAAAAATGCTGGGTTATTTTTTTTTAACCCAAATGCTGGGTTCAGCCTGTTGGGTTAGTTTTAATATTTTTACCCAGGTGCTGGGCAGTTTTCTGCACTCAAAAAAAATGCTGGGTTATTTAAGCCCCAACTGCTGGGATCAACCTTTTGGGTCATTTTATTTAATTATTTTTATTTATTATTATTTTATTTATTATATTTTTACTTGGGTGCTGGGTAGTTTTTCTGCACTCTAAAAATTGGGTTATTCTTTTTAACCCAAATGCTGTGTTCAGCTTGTTGGGTCATTTAATTGGGTTATTTTTAATATTTTTACACAGGTGCTGGGTAGTTTTTCTGTAGCTCACCTGCTAGGTCATTTTTATCATCAATATAAATGATGAAACCCCCTCACATACCTACCCAGCAATGGGAAGTGTGTGCCAAACAAGTTAAAATTGTTTCCATTTGTCAGCAGTCATTTTGTGTTCTATTCTGAGAGAAAACATGATTTATAGAAAACTTACTGAATGAAATTAAGGACTCTATTACATTGTATTCCTTTCAAATGATAAATAGAAAACTGTCTGTAGTGTCACATTTTTCCTTTTTGTTTAAATATATGTCCTAGCCAACAATGTGCTGGT
This sequence comes from Garra rufa, assembly GCF_049309525.1. NCBI lineage: Eukaryota > Metazoa > Chordata > Actinopteri > Cypriniformes > Cyprinidae > Garra > Garra rufa. Next base: position 35,127,814 of record NC_133381.1, on the reverse strand, counting down.
GGCATGTAAGTTTCACCTCCTGCCAAAAGAACATGGCGTGACTTTGCTGTTATATGTAACAAAGTTTCTGTGCGCTCCACTGAATACCATTGACTATTGCTGCAGCTGTGGTCGCACTATGCGTTTGACAGCAGTTTTCTTCCCACAGATTCCCATTGGCTGCTCTTGCTGCTCCTGTCACATTCTAAAACCTTTACTGAAGATTGGAAAAGACTTGATATTGAATAAAAAAATATTGCATATGAACAGTTCTTGTCCTATATTATATACATTGGACGTGGATCAAAACCTTTCACCAAAGTTGTCCTAAAAACCATAACAATATCCATTCTTGTCTTAGGACAACTTTAATGAACTTCAAATGTTCACAGATTTTAGAGAAGATTTAGAGATTTTTTTTTTATTATTTCAATTGAAAAAGCTTTTTGATAGGTTGACTGACCCAGCACTGTCAAAAAAAAAAAAAAAACCCAGCAAATGGGTTAATGTAGAAAAAAAAAAAAAAAGTGGGTCAACTCATGTGTTTTGTCCAATATTTACCAAGCGCTGAGTTGCAAAATAACCCAGAAATGGTTGTTTTTAACCCAGCATTTTTAGAGTGCATGAAGATGGAGATGAACAAAGAAGTACAAAAACCCTAAAAAACCTCCAAACTGGCAGCCAAACTCTGAGAAATAAATAAACCCGATCTGTAAACAAAAGCATCTTGCCTAGAAGCATAAAAAACTCTAATGGACTTTCATGGGATTTTTTTCCCCCCAATTGATGAAAGCTGAGCGCTACCCCAGAGAAGCAGCAGTGGAACACAATTATACTGGAATACAATAGATATTTATAGATCTAAGTCTAATGATGTTGGTTACTGGCAGGTAAAGCTTTGAGTGGAACTTTGCCCAAAATAGAGCGAGTAGACAAAGTAACCTGACCAAAGTGATGGGTTTCTATTTTTAAACATACCAAGAGATGTCTAACATCTAGAACAGATGCTTATGATTAAAAGAGTAAAAACTTCTTTCCAAATATATACTTATAACAAAATAAAGTCTGTATTTTTGTTTCCTTTGCGCACAAAAAGTATTCTTATAGCTTCATAACATTATGGTTGAACTACTGATGTCACAAGGACTATTTTAACAATGTCCTTACTACCTTTCAGGGCCTTGAATGTGTCAAATATAAAAGCAATCTGATGCAGTGTGAGCAAAATCTAAATGTAAATTCACTAATTGACACTTTGCTAATTTTCACATTTAATTTTATTTGCGACAGCCGTAATACATTGTTTAATTGTGTAGGGGCATTTTTCGCCCCTTTTTTATGAATTCATGAGGCATTTATGTTCATTTTGGTGGCTCTTTTGCTACAAGCCCTTGTTAATTTCTGAGCCTCCGTTGTCGTCTATGCAGGGTCAGAAAGCTCTCGGATTTCATCAAAAATATCTTAATTTTTCTTCCAACGATGAACGAAGGTCTTGCAGGGTTGAAATGACATACAGTAAGGGTGAGTAATTACTGACTGAATTTTTATTTATGGGTGAACTATCCCTTTAAGAGTTAAATAAGTAGCCTTGACACGTGTGAGCCAGCACGATTGCCTTTCTTTTTTTCAGAATAATGGCACAGACCCACATAGCATCGCTGAAACGATCCTGCAATCCCTGCAGCCCACAACCTCTTCCCCAGTTTCAAACTCATTTCATCCATCTGGAGGTCACTTTGTGCACCCAATAAATGCACTCCCTATCTTAGATTGGGCTTCTCTCCTTTGGGGAATAGATGGGGCTTTCAACAGCCTAATCATTTATAGGGCCTCTGGGCAAATAATGGCTGCACTTTTTAAATTACTAAGTTTACCTCTTCCACCAAAGAGTTCTTGAAGGATCAGGTTCACGGACAATAGCTTCCCTCCAAAGGCGGAGGAGAAAACACATCGAGATGCTAGAGACAAGACCGGTACGTGACAAAAATACAAATGCGCAAAAGTGAGAAGTCCCAACTCAAAGGCAAAGGGTTCAAAAGAGCAGAAGAAAGGAAGCCGTGTGCCTTTCACAAGAATTATTTAAAGGCTTATTAGGCATAAAGGAAATCACATAAATGTGCTTCAGAAGGCGCTTTTATCTTCCGACGTAATTGCGACTGAAATTACAATAATTGTACCAATTAAAGTAATCCTGAATGAACAGTATGTCATCTTAATGTTTCAGTACTTGGGAGAAGAGTCTGTCTAATTAGCTCCAATAGCCTTGCATGCATTCACTTCGAGTGTCATTAGTTAGAAAGTTTCGCTAAAAATCGCTTTAAATCCCGGATTTGAAGCCCAGCACTGAGAGCCGATTGTTCCCTCAATGAATAAGCTGAGCATTGTGACAGGAAGCATTGTGAGCAGGACGAGCCTTTCGGAAAGCGGAAGGGCTTCCGTGTTCTTTCTCTTTCACCGGTGAATGTCACACCGAGTCGGCGTGCCAAGAAGACGCCGAGAGGTGAGGGAGGTGTGGACGAAAGGTGAAGGGGGCGTGTCCTCTTTCCTGCACGCTCACGTCAAATCCCTCCAGCGATTGGTCGTTTTGGAGCGCGCCACGCCAACTCTCCTGGTGGGTTAATTAACAAGGGCCGCTCTCCGAGTAGGGGAGGAGGGGACATATGTTACCGGGCCAGATAAGGGGAGGGCGGGCTGGGCACGGTACCCGGCCCGCTCAGGTTCTGTCATACCATCCTGGCACAAGCCGGACACCAGATGTCAGAGCAGAACCGGCTCGGCGGGCCACACCTCGTAACAAGCACAAAACCGGAGCAAAGTGCCATAAATAAACTCCCGGTGGACCTGACTCTGCTCAAAAAGTCCACTACAGATCATGGCCATCAGCCACCACAACATCTCTCTCACTCACTCACTCACTCGCTTTCCATTTGGACTTCCGCCTGTTTGCTTTTTATGGTAAAACGGCCCAAATGTGTCTCACTACAACTAAGACATTCTCGTCCCAAAATAATGGCTGTAAAGACCAAAAACAACCGTGAGTCATAGTCCTACGGACCATTAAGTCCAGGCGGGATAGCCTAAAAAAACACTTTACAGTGAAACAGAGAGTGACTTGACTCAAATTCGGGGAGAAAGGTAACTGGTTGAACATTTTCCTTTGAATTTGTCTAGTTATATTGGGCTTTTTGGTGAGTGGACTAAGAGTAATCTGTAGTTTTACTCAAAATACAGAGGTGGCCAGTGTGGTTAATAGTTCTGGTGTACCTTAAGGACACAGAAATCCTTGTGTTCCACCTCAGCCGGATTACTGTAGCCGGTCTAAATCTTAATTATAAAACAAGCTGATGTTATTAACAGATTATTCACATTCTAGAGCAGATTAAAGGGCCGGATCACCAAGGAACCAGAGAGTTGTTTCCATATTACAGAGTTGTTACGGTACATACTACAGTTCAAAAGCACATTAGTTTTTTTTTAAATAGGTATCGTAAAAAATCATGAAATTTTAATGATATTGGCATTGACTACTTGTCTTGTGGTCTTGTGATAAGCTTAGTCTCAAATAAAGCATATTACTAAGAGTAAGAATACTAATATTACTATTAATGAATTACTATGACTAAGAGTTCCTCTCACAAAAATTCCCCTAAATATAACATTTTGTTTCGCTGGAAGATAACAAGTCATGCTTTCATTTTTTGTGTGTTTGAAAAATGTGCCCCGCACCACAAAACCAGTCATAAGGATACAATTTTTTGAATTTATACATGATTATACATCCATTGATGTATAGTTTGTTGATGTATGGATAGGACAATATTTGGCTGAATTTTGGCTATTTGAAAATCTGGAATCTGAGGACGCAAAATAAAAAACAATATTGAGAAAATCTCAATACTAGTACTTTGAGGTACTTTAAAGGTCCACTGAAGTGCCTTGAAACACGCAGCGTTATTCTATGTGGTGACGTACTTTTAATTGAAACAAAAACATATCGCCCAGCCCCGCCCACTTATTTTGAATGGCCAATAGCGTTACATTTATATCTGCTCGGGCCAGAGCCGTTAAACTCGGTAAAGCCGCATTTGTAGCTTATGACAGCCACAGACTAATAAATTACCCCACAGATTCAATATGAAACTCTTGCTAAAACAAAATAGTGATCATAATCATGCTGAGGCTGTGTAGTTCAATACATGCCGATCGCACATATGAGCGCATATGATCTGCTCCGTGTACTGCGTCTCTGTGTAGGGGGCGGGACAATACGGACTCTAGAGAGCATTTGATTGGACAGAACGTTTGATGAGAAACTGAAGTGCACGGTGATATCATCAAAATCGTTGATTCATATTGGCGGAAGTGACGAGATTGTAAGTTTCGAATGCTCATATCTTGTAAATGCGAATTTTGTCGTTGTTTTGACGCACACTAGTTTATAGATAATCTTAAGGCTAATATATTCATACTAAAAGCCAAAAAACTTTCATTTTGATTTCAGGGGGACTTTAAATCTATACAAGGTGCAACACATACACAATGCACAAAATTACACAAAATTAAATTAATTTTGCCTGTTAGTCTTAAAGAAGCCCTGCATATATTTTGTTCAGGTTTAAGGTCATGTCCACCAGGCACAGCTTATTTATTATTCATACTCATTCATACATATGTCTCAGGACAAACTTTACAAAGCGTACATTTTTATTTTATTTTAGCAATCAACAATTTAAAAAAAAATAAGTACAAAAAAAGTAGGGCTGCCCCCTAATAGTCTACTGATCTTTAGTCTATGAGAAGAGACTTGGTCGGGCAAAATTTTATTAGTTGCTTAGACGCAGAAAAAAAATCCACAGGAAGTGGTGAAGTCACGCAGTCTGTGACGGACAGATCATTAACGGCTGGTCTATGTGGTAATATGATACAATATGCAGGCCATCCAAACGCTCACTTATCATTCATTGACCTCAATTAGACTTTTCATATGAAATATGTTAGTAGTAGGAACTTTACAAGGCCACACAATCTAATGTTAACCTAGTAAAATGTGCGCTATTGAAGTGTCTGTGAACAGTGTGGAAGCTGAATAATAGCATGCTTACTGTATGACAGATGAGGGGGCCGGTGCAGGCACTTGTTCTTAAAATACTCTGTAATTTTTGGTCATACAGATAAAAGTAATACTTCTTTTGAATCTGTAAAGACTCTACGTTTATTTGTCTGCACTCACAATAACAACAAAAAGTTGTGCTTTTGTAAAATAATTAAAGCAAACGGTGCGTTTTCTGCCATCTTGGTCTCTAAACTTGAGCGCAAAATTTTGAAACTCTGTGTGTATACTTGCCATACAGACATTAGAAACATATATATCTATAGAAAGAAAAATGCTTACTTTTAAATTAACCAATTCAAGTAGAAAAAAATTAAGTGACTTAAGCCAGGGACTCGTCAATAAGTGACATCTCTTAAGCCGAAAACAAATAAACCATTCGTGTATCATTATTAAGATGTTAATGCCATCTTTTTGCTGTTTTTCTTCACTTCTTCTGGTGCATTGTTGCAAGCTTTTCTTTGCATGCACTTGAGTGCTTAGGCTATGTAGGCAATTAAAGGCTCATTATTATGATTTATATGGTTTATTAATAAACGTGCGACTAATAGTACACTAATGCTTAAAATGAACAACTACTAGTCGACCAGAAAAATCTTTAGTCGAGGGCAGCCCTAAAAAGTGGTTGTATTGAGAAATGAAATTTCCCTTAAATTCTTATAAGAGGTCATTGTACTATAAATACATCCTGTTTCAGGACTCAAAACTTCCTTGTTAGTCCAGAAACAGCTTTTATTGAAACCACGCAGCCAAAATGCGCTGACAAAATAGTGCGACAAAAGACCCGCAGAAGATGATCAATGGCTACTTGTGATCCTAACACTGTGTCTACACCGAATGCGACTGTTGTTGCATTTTAATATTCAAAACTGTTGCTCGATCATAACAGTGGGTGTTCACTTAAGTGTTTCCTCCCAAGAGGCAAAATATTAGATGAGAAAAAAATTCTTCTTATAAAAATAAAACAATAACAATAAAACATGTATTAAAACCTTGTTTTTTCTCAAAAGAAAAACTGTCCGACTGCAACACCAGGAGGTAAAGTTACAGCGGGTGTCCGCATCGCTCTCACCTCTCCTGAGCCCACTTAGTTTTAACAGACCCACAAAAGATAATAAAAATAGTTAAAACTATTAAAAAAAAATAGCTGAACGTACGTTTAAAAAAAATATACGGTTTAAATTGTTACTGCCTTGAGTTATTATTTTGGAATAAATGTAAAACGCTTAAAAACACTGACTTGATCGCTTTAATAGAATATTGATTACATTGTTAATGTAAAAATCTAAAATATAATTGTTTTCTTTTTCCTTTTTTACTGATAGTGTAATTAATTTGTATTTAACCAAGGAAATTTGGCTGGATCATGAATTTACATTTGATTTAAAAAAAAAGCAGCACACCTATTTCAAAGAGAGGGTCAAAAACAGCCCATTTACTAATAAATTATGATGTTTTTAATGTAAAAATCTTTTAAACATTTTAAGAAGATATTAATATTTTTAGTAGTGATTTAAAGGAAATTTATTTAAATTAAAATGAATGTATTTACATAAATAAATACATCTAACCAATAAATAAATAAATAGACAAATAAATAGACAAATAACTAAAATAAATAGATAAATGGGCCAAAGACAAAATATGGTTTAAGCATAAAAACAATAAGTGTAATACTGCTTTAAATTGTTTTTGTTTTTCCCAAAAAAATATTTAAAAGTTTTCTGTTTAATTTAATTGCATTTTCGTTTTTGTTTTTCTGAGCAAAAAATAAATATCATACATTTTTCCATAATTTACAGAAGACACCCACTAAAATGTCATTCAGTGTAACAATCTTATCAGGAAAAATCTAATTATGACATTAAAAGATGAATTACTTTTACTCCAAATACTAATTAATAATTCTACATTTTTGCTACTATGCTAGGTTTTGCCCATTTGCCAAATTTTATTCTCCAAAAACGTATTTAAAACCTTAAAAGTAGACACTTTACTTGCATTTAATGTGCTTTCTATGGACATAAAATCACTTTTATTTCTTTATTTTTTTTTTTTTTGATGTGGACATCTTAACATCTTTGACCCAAATAAATAAATAAATAAAACTAAGTAAATAGAAAATAAATAAACAGACAAACAACTAACTAAAATAATTCAATGAATAAATCTAACCAAGTAAAAAAATGAAAATAAATAAATAAAACAACTGCATAAAAAATAAACAAATAAATCGATCCAAGTCAATAATATAGAAAGAATTGAAATAAATAAATCTATCCAAGTAAATAAATAAAAATAAATAACTGAGATAACTACACAAAAAAATTTAATAAATAAAAAATTCTAACCAAGTGAATAGAAATAATTAACTAAAATAAATAAAAGAGAAGGTGAAAAATAAGATTGAAAACAACCAATTACTAATAAATTATGATGTTTTTAATGCACAAATCTTAAAAACATTAAAGTAAATATTAATATTTTTTAGTAGTGCTTTAAAGGAAATTAAAAGAATTTACAGAGAGTCATTTTCCTACGTTAACAAACTCGTTAGTACACCAAACATTCTCAAAGAAGGTAGAAAAAACATAGATAACTTGACTATCCTGACCAGTTCTTAGTTACAACAACACACTACAAGTTTTGTGTGTCTTGCATTGTGGTGTGGGTTTCAAGGGTTATGTTGTGCAAACTGAATGAACTAAATGTGTCACAAACAAACACACACACACACACCAGAAAACACACAAAGCCACTGCGAGAGCTCAGCCTCATAATGACCTACCATGGAGCAATGTTACAAAGAGGGGATTTCGCCACTTCTCTCTTCTAGGAATATGTGTGTGTGCTGAGAGAAAGGCAGAAGGATGTAGAAAACCAAGCTAAACCGGGCCACACACCCACACACACACAGCATGTCCATTTCCCGAGCAAATTATATCAGTCCATTGGTCTTCACACACTATCAGAAAAGCGAGAACACAAACCGAGGCCTTGTGACAGCGATTGAGAATGACAGCTGACCTATGAAACTCACTCGTCTGCCACTACGGCGCTCTTACATCAATGTGGACCACATACTGACCCGTCCAGATCGCTCTCTGTTATTCATGAGACGAACAGCCCTAAAAATCCTTCACAACGAACCGCCGTTTAGCTTAATGGCTAATCATTAGTTGCTAAAACGGACGCGAGCGGACACACTCAGGTCTGCGTCTACGCCGGCCGCTGTGACTCACCCTCATTTCTATAAAAAGCGAGCAAATGCATGGCCACGTGACCTCGAGAGCGCAACAGACGGAAGAAAAAAAAAGCACCAGTAGATTTGACAGTTTCTTATCTGAGCAACATCTGTGACAGATAACAGAACAACATGACAGGCCTCTATTTTAACATCCACAGCGAACGATTCACTGCCGCCCACCTGCGCCGAAATGCGGCGCTAGTGTGGACACGAAGGGTATTTCGGGGTATGAAAGAGGAGAAAAACGGGTGAGACAAAGCGCTAAAGGGCATCATGGGGGCTGGGAAAGAAAGAGCGACGGGGAGAGAGAGCAGATGCTGACACTGAGATGCTCTGACACTTCTACAGCCCCAGGAGTCACAGCATGTTAGTGCAGTGTGACAGAGCAACCTTTAAAGGCCAAACACTGAGCATCAGCAAACCTAACGGCCTCAACATCTTTCCGTACAGCAGCTACACACACACACACACACACACACACACACACACACACTCGATAAAGCCTCTAGAGAGGATGCAGCAGATGTAACTGTGATGGTGTGTTGCATGTTTGACGACAACAAGTAAATCAGACAATTATTAAAGAGTGACAGTCTGTTAGTCAGGCAGCGACTGAGCATCTTTCTTTTTGTTTTGCCGTTCGTATATGAACATCCTGCCGTAAGTGGATGAAAGGGAAAGATCAAAGCTTGAAATATTTCATGGTACATCATACCCAATGAGACATCCTGATTTATAGGAATTGTGCTGCGGATCAAAAATGAAATAGAAGGAAGAGAGATTTCCTTCTGCCACCTGCAGGTCGCAGGCATTACTACATTGAAAGAACAACCAACTAGAAAAAAAAGTCATCCTAATTTTTATGCCATATCCATCAACAAAATAGAAAGTCTAGAAAGGTCTACAATAATAATAATATTAACAATAATAATAATAATAATAATAATAATAACGAAAGTATTAATGATTTTGAAATTAAGGAACTAAAATAACTAAATAAATAAAAATAAGTAAATAGCTAAAATACTACATAAAAATAAATAAATAAGAAAAATAATTAACTAATAGAAATAAGGAACTAAATTTAATTAATAATAAATCACGCAATTAATAAAAAATAAATAACTAAAAGAACTATATAAAGAATGAATGAATAAAGAAAAATTAACTAACAGAAATTAAGAACTAAAACTAAACTAAATAAATGAACTAAAATCATGCATAAATAAATAAAGAGAACTAAGCTAATAGAAAATAAGAACTGAATAAAATCAACAAAAATCTGAGATAAGTAATTAAAATAACAACAAAGAGAAAAAAATAGAGAAATAATTAAATAAACAAATATATAAATGAATAAATACACCCAAGTAAATAAACAAATAAAAATAAATAACTAAAATAACTACATAAGTAAATAAATTAAAAGTAACAAAGAAACTAAATAAAAGAACATAAATCAAATCAAATTAATCTAAACAAGTGAAATATACATATATATAAAACTTCAGCACATGCATGGGCTAACTGTATGTATAACAGCTCAAGCTAATTTTGTTTTCTAATAGAGTTTCTAAAGGCTTAATTATGTTTTAAGACAATTTTGTTCCCCACAAATACAAATAAGTGACTAAAAAAAACAGCAAAAAAACATACAAATAACCAGCTAAAATGAATAAATAAATAACTAAATAAACAAATAAAATAAAGAAATAAACAATCAAGAAAATAACTAAAACAAAAATAATAGATAATTACAATAACTAATTAGACACAAATAAATAAATAAATAAATAAATAAGAGAAATACATAAATAAAAAGTTAAATAAATAAATAGCCAAATAAATAAATAAATCTAAGTAAATAAATAAAAAGAAAACTAAAAGAACTTCATAAAGAAAGAAAGAAAGAAAGAAAACCAAGTAAATAAATAAATAAATAGATAAATAACTAAAATTAATGAATAAATAAATAAACTACATAAATAAATCTAAATAAACCAAGTCAATTAAAAATAATAATAAATTGACAAATAACAAACTAAAATAAGTAAATAAATAAATCTAACCAAGGAAATAAATAAACAAACAGACAAATAACTAAAATAAAACAAAAATCATAGATAAATAATTAAATAACTAACAATAAAGAAGAATAAGGAAGTAAATAAATTAACAGAGAAATAAATAAAATCTAAACAAGTAAATAAATAAATAGACAAATAACTAAAATGAATGAATAAATGAATATTTACATACATAAATGAATAAATCTAAATAAACCAGGTAAAAAAAAATAAACAGACAAATAACTAACTAAAATAAATAAATAAATAAATAAATCTAACCAAGTAAATAAAAACAAATAAATAACTAAAATAACATAAGAATAAAAAAAAAATCTATAAATCACTAAAATATATCACTATATAATAAAAAAAAATCATTAAAAGAAAATAAATAATTTAAATAAATAAATAAATCTTACCAAGTAAATGAATAAAAATAAATAAATAACTAAAATAACTACACAAAAATAAATAAACACATACATAAACAAATCTAACCAAGTGAATAAAATAACTAAAATAACAATAAATAAATAAATAATCTAATAGAAATTAAGAACCAAATAAACTAAACAAGAAAATATTGTTAAATGTTTAAAAGATATACTAAATAAAGGTAGAAATAACTAAAATAAATTAATAAAACATAACATAAGAATAAATAAATAAATCTATAGACCAAACCAAGTAAATACAAATAAATCACTAAAAGAAAATATATATTTTAAATAAATAAATAAATAAATCTAACCAAGTAAATGAAAATAAATAACTAAAATAACTACATAAAAATAAATAAACACAAATAAATTAATCTAACCAAGTGAATAAAATAACTAAAATAACAATAAATAGTCTAATATAAGTTAAGAACCAAATACACTAAACAAGAAAAAGAATGATTAAAAGATATACTAAATAAAGGGAGAAATTGCTAATAATGAATTAAATAAATAGACAAGTGACTAACTAAAATAAATTAATAAAACATAACATAAGAATAAATAAATCTATAGACCTAACCAAGTAAATAAAAATAAATCACTTACAAGAAAATAATATTTTTAAATAAATGAATAAATAAATCTAACCAAGTAAATGAAAATAAATAACTAAAATAACTACATAAAAATAAATAAACACAACTAAATTAATCTAACCAAGTGAATAAAATAACTAAAATAACAATAAATAAATAAATAATTATAATATAAGTGAAGAACCAAATAAACTAAACAAGAAAAAGAAATGATTAAAAGATATACTAAATAAAGGGAGAAATAACGTAACATAATAATGAATTAAATAAATAGCCAAATAACTAAAATAAATAAATAAATAACAAAGTAAACAAAAACAAATAAAAAACTACATAAATAATAAATTAAAAAATAAATCGTAAAAAAATTACTAAACAATGCAAGAACTATATTTGTGTAAAAGAATTTGTGTAAGCTGACCTCTCATAGATGGTCCTCAGAGTGACCTGATCTGAGACTCCATCCGCTTCCTCCAGGAAGAGAATGATCCAGGATGTGCGGTACGGCCACTCCTCCGTCAGGTTGATCCAGGACGCCAGTCGGTCCCAATTAAAAATGATCTGATTGGCCCTGAGCAGGCGACCTATCAGAAGACACTTCATTACTGTTATATATTTGTAAACTCACTGCTTATGTCTTTAACATACCACAATCAATAATGAATGTATGGAAGTATAATTAGGTCACACTGACCTGTGACTGACACTATGTTGAGCAGCCTCCTCATCGTCTGCGGGCTGATGTCACTGAACCAGTCTTCGGTGACCAGCAGCTTGGTCAGGTCAAAGGACATCTGGCGCGTGACAGAGCGCTGCATCTGTCTCCTGCGGTACGTGTCCTACACACCAATATGGAGACAACTCAATGTCAGGAGGCTGTTTGTGTGATACCTGTAGGCCACTTCTGCACACACAGTATTGACGCTTTGCTTTAGTGTTCTGTCATGTACCTGTGAACTGTGAGTACGTTTATATCCTGTTTTACCACAATAGCACTGTGTTTCCACATTGTCTTCACAGTTCAGTCTCTCTCTTTTGCTAACAGTCAGACACACACATACACATAGACTTAAGATGCAACCGTCTAATTAGTATGCAGTATAAATCAGAAACACAGAGAAAGTATCATGGCCTCAGAAATTATTTTGACTTTTAAGCTACATAAATTAGAAGTACAGCCGTAGAGAAAAATATGCTTCTACAAACAAATGATAAACTTACAGCAAACATTTCCTGCACTTACTTTTAACCAACTGGTCCCAACATCATTTTCACTGCATGTGTGAAGTAATACATTTTAGCACAACCATAATAATTTAACCAATGAAAATAAAAATTATGAATTATTAAAATCAAAGCTAAAATACAATAAAAATAATATGTATGAAGTAATGATAATGACTACAACAATGCAAAAGTATTTATTATGAAATATAATTATTATATACTATTATACAAAAATGTTTAATAGAATTCAAATATAATAAAATTAATATGTATTAAGTAATAATAGTTTGACTACAACAATGAATATGCATTAACTATCAATACAAGTCAAATACAATAAAAAAATTTATCAAATGTTCTTATTATATAAAATGAAAGTATATTATTAAAAATATGAATATAAAATATATTTTACCAAAACATAAACAAAAATATAATACAGCTAAAATATAATAAAAATATGTATGAAGTAAATAAAATTTATTAATTATGAAATAGGGAATTATTATATATTATATATTTCTATTATTAATATTATTATTATTATTATTATTAATAATAATATTTTATAAAAAATATTATATAAAATCACATAATAGATAAATATACATTTTAAATAATACTGGTTAAAATCATAAATAATGATTTATTTTCATCTTTCTTTGGGCTGTCAAACTGTTAAGCTGATTTAATAAAACTATAAATATCAAATATATTTTACAAAACAATAAAAAATAAATCAACTAAAATATAATAATAGAGTATAAATATTAAAAAAACTAAAATATACTTTCAAATAATGTATTAAGTAATGATAATGACTACAAAAATGCAAATGTATTTTGAAATATGAATTATTATATATTATAAATATAAAAAATATAACAAAATATATTTTATTGTTATAATTATTACTACTACTACTATATAAAATATAAAATGTATTATATAAAATTACATAATATTTAAATATACATTATAGATAATAATGGTTAAAATCATGAATAATAAATTATTTTTTATCTTTGGGCTGTCAAATTGTCAAGCTGAATTATTCAAACTATGAGTATAAAATATATTATAAAAAATAAACTAAAATATAATGATACAACTAAAATTCTGTAAAAAAAAATAAATAATAATAATAATAATAATATGCATCAGGTAATGAAAATGACCACAACAATGCAAATGTATTAAATATGACATATAATTAATTATTATAGACTATTATAAATATAAAAAAATAACAAAAATATTTTAGTTCAATATAACTAAAATATAATAAAAATATTAAGTAATGATAGTTACCACAACAATAAATATGCATTAACTATAAAATATAATAAAAACATAAAATATAATAACATTATCAAATGTTATTACTACTACTATTATTATTATTATATAAAATAAAAAAGTATATAAAATTAAATAATATATGAATATACATTATGAATAATAATGGTTATAATTATGAATATTTATTTATTTTCATCTTCCTTTGAGCTGTCAAAATGTTAAGCTTAAAATTAAAACTAAATACAGATAAAATACAATAAAAATAACATGAAGTAATGATGATGACTACAACCATGCAAATGTATTAATTATGACTTACAATGATTACTTATTATTATAAATATAAAAAACATTTACATTTACAACTAAAATATACAAATAAATATGCATTAAAAACACAAAATATACTAACATTTATTAAATGTTATAATTACTGCTGCTACTACTACTATTTATTATTATTATTATTATATAAAATATAATTATATTATATTATAAATTAAATATATCAAAAACTAAAATATAAATCTACATTGGGAATAGTAATGATTTATCTTTCTTTGGGCTGTCAAACTGTCGAGCTACATATTTCTCACTTGAGAGTGAATGTTGGAAAACGTTGGAAACAATCATCATCTCATCAGAACAAAAACTTTCACTCATGTTTATGAATGCAGTGAAATGGCAGTTGCAGTGGATTGTATAAGGAGCTGCTGATTCAATGTTGTGTCTGGTCAATTTGTTGTGCATGACTTTTTGACTTGTCCTGAGAGGTCTGTCTGACTGATACGTCTGCTCGTCTCTTAAAGCATCAGCTGGTCCAATACGAGAACAATGCAGAGCTGATCACGAGCTCTGGAGGGTCAAAGCTTTAAGCCTACTTTGAAGTTTTTAATACTGAACTTGTGACTTGACTGCTACTGGGAACACATGGCCATCAATAAGGTGGCCCCTTTTTGATCCAGGATGATGGAGGGGAGCCTTATGTAAAAATATGCATGATGAAATTAGTCTGTAATGTACCAAAACTTAGAAATAAATGTATCAAGAAAGAACCCAACAGAACCTTAGTTTGACCTCACCGCTTAAAGGGGTCATCGGATGCCCATTTTCCACAAGTTGATATGATTCTTAATGAGAAGTCTATAACATACTTTGGTTAAAATTTCTCAAAGGTAGTGTAAAAAACAGTCTTTTTACCTTGTCAAAATCAGCCCTTTTTAGAGCGAGCTATTCTGTTGCGTGTTCTTGTAAATGCTAATGAGCTCTGCTCGCCCCGCCCCCCTCTGCCGTGGGATGACGAGCCGTAATGTTTACTTTAGCCTCGTTTAGCTGCGAAACTTGCTAACCAACACATTATTAAGAAAGGCCATTTGCAAAGATGTATAAATAAACCCTTATACTCACTTCTGCTGTGGGGGAAGCTGCATCACAAATGATTCACACGAATATAGACGCATATGTAGATCGGGATCAGCAGCTCATTAATGCTTATTGCATTTTTTTATTGTTATTAGAGGTAGAATTTGTAGTAGTTTTTCAATAAAATAAAATAAATTATTAAAACAGATAAACAATAATAAATAATATTTTATTTAATAATAAATTAAATAAAATAAAAAAATAAAACATTTTTTTTAAATACAAAATTGAATTAATTAATTATAAATTGTATAAGTAAATAAATAAAGAAAATTAAAATAAAATAAAATAAAATTAGAACAAAACAAAAAAACAAAATAGAAGTTGTGGAATATTTTCTTTTTTGTTCTACAGAAAAAAAGTCAGTCATGCATGTGTATAAAAAAAAAAAAATTAATTAAAATAATACCAAAATAAAATAGAAATAGAAAATAGAATAAATTAAATTCTATATAAATAAATAAAGTAAAATAATAAAAATAAATAAAAATTTATTTAAAAATAAATTAAATAAATCAAATAAAACATTTAATTAAAAAAATATAGTAAAATATGAAAACAATGAAAAAAAAAATGAAACAATGAAATAAAAAATAAAATGTAATTTAAAAAAAATAATTAAAAATAAATTAAGTAAAAAAATAATATACACTTACATATATACACACACACATACATATATATATATATATATATATATATATATATATACACACATACACACATATACAACGTACACATGCTCTCACACTGTCCCACAGCAACATTAAAATGGTGTAGATTAGTGTACAATGTTTTAGAATAATAATTTATTCTCATTTACCATTTTTAATATTGGGGACGTCCAAGTTATGACATATTTTAACCTTCTTTTTTTTTTTTAAAGGTGCAGTGTGTAGATTTTTGCGGCATCTAGCGGTGAGGTTGTGAATTGCAACAGTCCACCACTCACCCCTCCCTTTACAGAAGCTACGGTAGCCGATACAGGATTAAGATGTCGTTGTTTTAGACAGCAAAGAATAATGAGGTTTCTTTTAAAATGTAAATTAGGGAATTATATTTACTTAATTATTCAATAAAACGATGTTATTGTGAATTTTACTGTTACTTGTTCATCTTTGTGTCAGTGTTTTTCACAAAGAACAACAGTGATGAAAAGCGATCTGTAGAGCAGTTTGTCCGTTCAGGGCTACTGTAGAAACATAACGGCGGCTTCCATGTCAGGGGACCCGCGGTCTATGTAGATATAAACCGATAATTCTAAGTTAATAAAAACATAATGGTTCATTGTGTAAGGTCTTTATACACCCCTGAAAACATAGTTATGTATAATATATTGCATTTCTGTCTGGAGATCATCTTAAATATTACACATTGCACCTTTAAGTAACACAATAGTTACTTTCCCTGGAAATTATTTACTTTTATAATGATGTAACTCAGTTACTAACTCAGTTACTATTTGTGAGAAGTAACTAGTAACTATAACTAATTCCCTTTTTAAAGTAACATGCCCTACACTGCCGCTTAATGGAGCCACCCTACTATTTTTCTTCCACGAGCTGTTTGCGAAACCTGCTCAACAACTTTCCACAACAAAACGTGTGGATCAGGGGTACGGTGGGCTGGATGCTTAGCCAAGAAACAGCAGAGGCAAAACAAGAGGAGCATGCCCCTGAAATAAAGAGGGGCCAAATAAAGGAGGCAGATAAATCAGCCAAGCAAACAAACAGCCCTCGCAGGGCGAGCAGAGGAGCCACTTAGCCTCCTGCCTCCGTGCCGCCGTGCCAGTGCTTTGTCACCGAGACCCACTGCTGCTGCACCCCGTCATTAGGCAATGGCATCTCAGCGGGAAGAGTAAACAGACATTAAATCAATTACAGACGCTCCTCGGCGACATCCAGGGTCTCTGACAATACCCCCCCCTCCTCCAAAACACACACACAAACAAACACACAAGACATGGGCCTAACTGTCCTTTCTAACTGTGAATAAATGAATCATACAGGCGTAAAAGAGCTTGTTAGAGGGAATAAGCATGGTTAGAGTCTTTATAAATGAGTTATTAATGAGTTACTAATGAGGTAATAGCAGCCATATGGCCATGGTTGAGCTGGCCATCTCGAGTCGTGTTGATGGGAAGTGGTGGGAGTGTTGGAGGCTAAGTCTTACCCGGCGGTTCAGTGCTGTTTTGCTGCCCTGCCTGCCCTGCTCGCCGAGACTGTTCTGAGACAACTTCCTGTCCATGTCCTCTTGCCACGCTACAGATGGAAAGAGTCAGACGTTCAGAGGAGGTATCGGAGCGGAAAAGCTGTGCTGTTAGTCTATATTAAACGCACTGCACCACAGATGATGCGGACGGCAAATTGCAACAAATATCTGCCACATAAATTAAACAAATGAGATGAACAGATCACAAACATCTTGTTATGCATAAATTGCGTTAAAGAACACTAAGGCGTTCAGATGTTGTGGAATATTTTCTTTTTTGTTCTACAGAAAAAAAGAAAGTCATGCATGTTTGGAACAACATGAATGAATTTTGAGTTTGGGGGTTTGAGGGCCTTTAAGTGCATTTTTGTATAGCAGGTACTAAAAGAGGAAATTCGTTTAAATGAAATCTACATTTTTGTTGTATGGTGGTGTGAATAAAATGAAATAAAAATAAAATGTAATTAAATACAAAATAAAATAAACAAATATAATAAAAATATAAAAAATTAATTTTTCAAAATAAATTAAAATAGAGTAAAATAATAAACTTAAATTAAATTGAAAATAAAGTAAAATAAAATAATATATTTGAATTAAAAAATAAAAAATAAATTAAAAAAATAAATTAAAAATACTAATTGAAATTAAATTTAAAAATAGAATTAAGACAATAAAATAATTAAACTAAAATAAAATATTTTTATAAAATAAACTAAATAAAAAACGAATTAAACACAAAAATGTAAAATGATTAAATAAAAATACAAAATAAATTACAAAAAAGTATTTTTTAAATATAAAATTTACTTAAATAAAATAAACAGAAACAAAATAATAAATGAAATCAAATCAAATAAAAATACAACAATAAAATTCTTAAATAAAAAACTTAAATTAAAAAAATAAAATATAAATATAAAATAAATTATATTCTATACAAATAAATTAATTAATTAAATACATTTATTTAACTAAATTAAATAATATATATTTAATTAAATTATACAAAAAAATATTAAATAAAATTCTAAAATGAAAAATAAATACAAAATTAAATAAATTATATTAAATTTAAAAAATAAGTTAAAAAAATAAAATTCTAAATTTTAATAAAATAATAAAATAAAAATATTACATAAAAAACTAACCAGATTAACACACCGTAAACATCCAGCAATACAAAAATGAATTTAAAGGGTAGCACACAAAACAATGCTGTTTTCTCACCCTCAAGTCATTTGAAACCAAAGTCAATAGGGACTTTGCATTGTATGGACAAAAAAAGTTTTAAACAACAACATGAGGGTAAAAGATAATAAAATTTTAATCTTTGGGTGAATTCTCTCTTTAATCTTCATGCCAAGTCCCAATTTTCATGCCAGCTCAAAGTACTACGTATTCTGTAAAAGTATGCATATTGCATTTCTGAATTCTGCTTATACTGACCATCAGAGTTCAGCTGATCCGCATTGGCTGGTGTGGAAATGCAGAGTCTCTTGGCAGTGCTGAGGCCACGGCTGTTGAGGAACACGGGCAGGTGGATGATGTTTCGCATGTAGTCGTGGCCGTTGATGTTGGAGTCACGCAGCACACTGTTGAGGTTCTGGTTTATGGCCTTGATGATGATATGAGGGTCACTGGCAAAGATGGAGATAAATGGACCTTTAGAGAAGAGCACCCGAACCTGCAAACAAAAGAGACAAGAAGGTTTCCTCTCGATTAAGATGAGAAAATCAGGTCTAAGTTGAAGCCTATTGGTTAGAATACATTGCTTATTATTAGTTAATGCATTAGACATCATAAGAATATACAGTAACGCTTTAGTATAGGGACCAATTCTCACTATTAACTAGCTGATTATTAGCATGCATAATACAAGCATATTGGCTATTTATTAGTACTTATAAAGCACATTTTAATGCCCTATTCTGCATGACCATAATCTACACCCTTAATACCTAAGCTTAACTACCTTACTAACTAATAATAAGCACTATTTCGGAGTTATTAGTTAGTTAATAGTGACAACTTGACCTTAAAATAAAGTGTGACCAAATATAGTACAGTATGCATGGTAGGTCTGTTTAGAAAAGCTTTGTTATGATATGCTAAACAAATTTTTATTAAATCAAAAAGCATGTCTAATTAAATGAAATCATAAAACGATTTTTTTTTTTTTTTAATCATTCAGGTTTATTTTTTCAAAATCAGTTTTCTATAAATTTTCTGGATTCCAGTTTAATGGATTCATTACATTTTAATAAATCAAAAGCACCTCTAATAAATAAATCAAAAGCACCTCTAAAACATTTTATTTTTATTTTGTATTGCATGTTTTTATTGTAATTTTTTGGTGTGGTGTGTATTTACATTTTATTGTTAAATAAATTCAGTTTTTTTATTGCAAATATGCCTTAATAAATAATGTTTTAATAATACTTGTATTAGAAGTAGTAGTAGTAAAAGCATCTGTAAAAAAAAAAAAATTAAAAATAAAAATAATAATATATATATATATATATATATATATATATATATATAATTTTTATTTTTTTAAGACTAGTAGATTATTTATTTATTTATTTTTAGAAATACTGTATTACATTTTTTCTGCTAAATAAATTCTGGTCTTAATAGTAGTAGTAGTAGTAGTACAAGTAGTAGCATCTGTAATTAATTGATTTTATTTAAAATATATATTTTTATTTTTTCTAATTTTTTTTTTTTTTTTGGGAATACCGTGTTGTGTATTTACAGTTTTCTGCTAAACAAATTCTGGCTTTTTTTTTTTTTTTGTAAATATTCATTTATAAATGATGTTTAATAATAATATTATTGGTAATAGTAGTAGTAGTAGTAGTACTATTATGTCACAATTTCTTCAAGTTAAACCAAACTTTTATTTTGACAGGTTGCTGTGAAGACCTTTAAATTTCTGTTTGACATGATGATAGTTTTTTCTCAAAAGAAACGTTAAAATGCTCATGAAGTGGCTCTTGCAGCAGTTTTAGAGGTTATGTTTATGTATTCATGTACTCATATATTGTGGCGGATTCTTAACCTAACAACTACGTTACTAAGCATTAATAAGGAGTAATTAGAAGTGTATTGAGGCAAAAGTCACAGTTAATATTAAGTTAATAGTGAGAATTGCACCCTAATCTAACGCGTGACCAGAATAATGTATGTAGCTATTTGTTACTTATTTAAAAAAGAATTAAAAGAACTGTTTTATGTCTATCCTTGTATCTGTCAGTATTGTGTTTTGTTTCTGCTCTGTTTTCCTAGTGTTTTTCCCCCTGTGTTTCTAGTTCATTTGGTTTAGTCCTTGTTCCCCCCTTTGGTTTTGTTCTAGTTGGTCTAGTCCTTGCCCATATTTGTACTTCCCATCGTTATCTCATTTGTAGCCACTCCCCTGTCTAGTGTATAAATAGTCTTCAGTTCCTCACTCCCCCCTTCCGGTGTTAACGTCTCTTGGTGTTTGTTTGCTCCTCGGGTTTTGTTTCCAAGTTTCGACATGTTTTGTCTATTCCCTGCCTTTTGTTTTGTTTTGTTATTAATAAATCATTGTTTTGTTTATACTCCCGTTCCCTCGTGTTTTCCCTGGTTCCTCGTATAAGATATAGAATTTAGAAAGTAATCAGCAATAAGCAATTAATTACTTTTTTAAAGTAACTTACCTAACACTGTATGTGCTATACTAAACAAGGCCTATTTTTCATCTTTCACTCTCAGATCACCTTAGAATGAATACAGTTAGTCATAATTCTATTAGACTAGCTATGTTACACAATCCTATAGCTCAAATTATATGTTTAAATTACATGCATGTTCAACAAGCCATTCCGTATACAATTACACACACTCAAGTCATCATTTAAACATGATGGGACTTTCCAGACTAATGAAGAACGCCGTAACATGTATAAATGTCACAGGACACTGATTTGTAGGCCATTTAGCGATCACTGGGAAATATCTGCTGACGCTGCGGTTCTCCACGCCAACTAAATTGTGGCACAAAACATGCCATCTGCATTTATAGCCATCATTTTTCATATAGAACATCAGCTTTACCAACTGGAACGATATTAAACTTGAAGGAGAAATCCAGTTGGGTAATTCCTATCAAAATCGGAGACATAAAGATCCGAATTGAAAAGAGACGTGGCTAATTGTGCCACAAAGGAATCTTTGAGGGTTTTTGCAGGCTCTCTGGTAAACGGCAGATTTCATTAGCGGTGAACAGGCTGCCAACACAAGAGGATTATACCCAAATAATGACATTTAGCTGAAGGAAATTCCATTAGTCCAGCTGGGAGAGAGGAATCTGAACTTCTAGAGCTAAACAAGCCTGATCTCTGAGCACTGCTGCGCATCCATGAGATGTTTGAGAGGTGAAAAGGCTTGTTTTTCCCACAGAGTGGACATGAGGCACCTTGTTTGGCCATTTAGTCAAAAGCAGGAAGCGAGTGTGTTCGGACAGAATGAGTCTTTTATGTTTACTGCGGAGACGGATGGCTTGAGCCATCAAAAGCTTCTTGGCATTGGTTGAATACGCAGCCAAATGCGATCCTGGCAGTAATAAAGATTTGCATACTACCATTTGGTTGTATGGGAGATGTTTAATGAGATTTAATGCATGGTAGTGTACAGTGTTGTTTTTGACAACCATCTTAGATTTAGTCTTAGTCTTAGTCTTTTGGACTAAAATGGTTATTAGTTTTAGTCAAATTTTAGTCACTTCTATATGTGATAGTTTTAGTCCAATTTTAGTCGACGAAAAGTCAAAAAGGTTTTAGTCTAGTTATAGTCGACGAAAAGTCAAAAAGGTTTTAGTCTAGTTTTAGTCAAAAAAGGGGAAAAAGTAGTCTTTTAACAAATTAATGTAGGTCAGTAAGTATTTTGCTGTTGGGTAGTGTCACTTATAAGTTCTGAAAATTGCAGATCTATAGTTCAACACAATGTGAGCTTCCGGATCGACTATTTTCACCAATAATTACAATAATGAAGGATGTTTTAAAACATAAAATACAAACAAGGATGGAATGCTAAAGCGGCTTGCCATACTAGTATGGCAAGGAGTTTTTAATGCTAAAACGGCTTGCCATAGCGGCAGATACTTTCCAGTTTTAATTGGCATGCACAATAAGCAGAAATGTCATGCATTTTAAACGTCTGACGGACCCCACTAACATTTTCATCTATTCTCGTCTCGTCAACGAAAACTCACACACGTCTCGTCATGTTTTAGTCATCAACGAGCCATTTTTATCTCGTCATCGTCTCGTTATTGTCATGAAAAAAAGTGCCGTCAACGAAATGATTTCGTCATCGCCATCGTTGACGAAAACAACACTGGTAGTGTAAACACGCACCGTATCGAGCATCTGTAGCACTTTGTCTTGTTCACAGGAATCCAGGCCATCGATGATGACAGCCAGTCGCGTCTGATTCTGGGTGAAGCCGTCAATGGTTTTAGCCATTTTAGCCATGAGCTCCACTTCACACTTCAAAACCTGAGAGAAAAAGGACATAGATCAGCTATACGAAGCAACATGTAAAATACAGATGTTATTACAAAATAGCAAAATAAAGCAAAAAAAACTGAAGGACACCCTCTCCAAAGAGACTTGAAATAAAATCTGAATGATTTGGTTCAATATCTGGGCTCCTTGGCAATCCAAAGACTGCAAAATATGTTTAAATATGATAAATACATCTTCTGTCCATTCCACTGCAAAATAAAATAAAACAAATATTTATTTATCATATTTAGTGGTTTTATTTTATTTTATTTTAATGCAATGAAATGGATAGAAAATATTTTTATCATATTTAGTGGTTTTATTTTGTCCATTCCATTGCATTTATGAAACAAAATAACATAAAAAATCTGTCCATTACATATTTTGTGCTTTAATATTTTTTTTATTAATGTAATGGAATAGACAGAAAATGTATTTAGCATATTTAGTGGTTTAATTTTTATATATTTTTTAATTTTATTTCATTTATTAACAAAAAAATTTAATTAAAAAAATATATAAAATGTATCATATTTAGTGGTTTAAAATTAATTTAATTTTATTATATTAATGCAATGGAATAGACACAATTATTTATCAAATTTAGTGGTTTAATTTTTAATTTTTTTTTTATTTATGGAATGGACAGAAAATGAATTTATCATGTGTAGTGTTTTATTTTTTATACATTTTACACTTAATTTTATTAATGGAATGGACAAATGTGTTTATCATATTTAGTGGTTTAAGTTTGATTTTATTTGATTTTATTAATGCAATGGAATGGACAGAAGATGTATTTATTATATTTAGTAGTTTAATTTTTATTTAATTTATTTTATTTGATTTATTCATGGAATGGACAGAAAAAGTATAAATTAAATTAAATTAAATCATGATAAATACATTTTCTGTCCATTAATAAAATAAATAAATAAATAAAATAAGTATTCCCTTGTATTATTAATAAAATTAAATAAATTAAATTAAATTAAATTAAATTAAAAATTAATTAAAATTAAAATTAAATAAACTGTGGACATCCATGCAACTCCATCTCTTCAAGTCATGCTGATGTCAAGTTGATGTCAACATTGCCCAAAGTTGTCCAGCAAAATTGCTCAAAAAGTTGTCTCATCAGCCTTGCTAGGCCAAAGAGTTAGTCACTTTGGATAAGAAAATAACCGCTAAACGAAAATAAATGTAACAGTGATGACTATAAATAAGCACATTACATATTATATCAGTGTTATTGGCTCACCTTCATGAATCCCTCACTCTTGAGCTTGTGCATGCTGTTGGCAGCGTTGAGGAGCCTCCTCCTCTGAGAGTGCAGCACAGAGTCCGCCACCTGCCACCAGGTCCGACAGTTGAGCAGCACGGCCAGACCCACCACACTGGCCATGGCGATCAGAACCGCGTTCACCGTCAGGTTCTCTGCGTCCACCTTGAAGATGGCCAGCAGGGTCATGCCTGTGATCAGACAGCCCGACGTCAACACAAAGAGCACGAAGGAGGGGACGCAACATGTCTTCTTCCACTTCTTTCCTGTAAAATAATAATAATAATAATAAACACAGGCTGAGGTTGAATACTAACAGAACAGTCTGAAATGACTTCACATTTGAAGCCACAATTTTTTGGTGTTTAATATAGAGCAATTTAGAGCTGAATTTTTGACAGAACGGGAAAAATAAAACAGAAATTAAACTACTAAATATGATTAATGGATTTCTGTCTATTTCATTCCATTTAAATTCAATAAAATAAAATATAAAATAAAAATTCATTGCATTAATAATAAAATAAAATAAAACTACATTTTCTGTCCACCCCACTGCGTTAATAAAATAAAATACAAATAAATCACTAAATATGATAAATACATTTCTGCCTATTCCACTGCATTAATAATATAATATAATAAAATAAAATAATATATGATAAACAAATTTTCTGTCCATTCCAAAATTAAATTAAATTAAATTCTAAATAAATTTTCTGTCCATTCCATTGCATTAAAATAAAATAAAACAAAATAAAATACTAAATAAGATAAATACATGTTCTGTCCATTCCATTGCATTAATAATAAAATAAAATTAAAATAAATCACTTAATATGAAAAATACATTTTCTGCCCATTCCACTGCATTAATAATACAATAAAATAAAATAAAATAAATATGATAAATACATTTAGTCTATTCCACTGCATTAATAATAAAATAAAAATAAATCACTAAACATGTTAAATACATTTTGTGTCTATTCCACTGCATTAATAATAAAATAAAAATAAATCACTGAATATGACTAATATGTGTTCTGTCTATTCCACTGCATAAATAAAATAAAATAAAATGACAAATACATTAAAATAAAATAAAATGACAAATACATTTTCTGTCCATTCCATTAATAATAAAAAAAAAATAAAAATAAAAAATCAATACATTTTCTGTCCATTCCATTGCATTAATAATAAATAAAATAAAATAAAATACTAAGATTTTACTGTGGACATGGCCATGCAACTCTATTTCTTCAAGTCAGTTTTAAGATTGAGAGTGTTGCTATTGTTAACTAAAGTACTATTAAACTTAATTTTCATTAATTGAAATACACATATACACTGTGATGGCCTGGGATAAAATACTATTCAATATTTTTTTATTAACTGAAATAAAGCTTTAAAAAATAAAAAATAAAATAAGTAGAAAATAGGCTAAAAGGAGCTGAAAGTTCTATAAAAAGCTAAAACTGAAATAAAAATTTAATCAATTTAAAAATTGAAAATTAAAAAAGAAAATGACAAAAATGTAATCAAAAATTTTAGTAAGGACCAAACAAATAACAATAAAATCTAAAAGCTTTTAATAATATTACATTTAAAATTAAAGCTAAACATTTTAAAAGTATAAAAATGTAAAAACTACATCATGCCTAAAATTAAAGCTAAATATTAATAAATATTTTAAAAGTATATAAATGCCTAACAGGACTCTTCCTCATGGTTAAAAAGCATTGAAAAGGAGAGATTTGTGGGTTTCATTGTTGTATACAAATTCAGAAAGGCAAGAATTAAACAAACACATAATAATAAAAACTATTCACAAGCACTGAATATGTTTTTTTAATATTTCTTATATATTATCAAGGTTCATAGTGCATATTTTAGAAACACACCTTGAGTTTCATCATTCTTGAAGACTCTAAAAAGTCTGGTGGCCAAGAAGCCGAACTCTCTCTCACAGGCGTCGGACAGCGTGGCTATCATTTCAGCCATGGACGTCTCCCCTCCCACACTCGACAGACGGTTATAGTCCGTGAACAGAAACCTGGACAGATGGAGAACAAAAAAAGACTGACTGAGAATGAGCATCACACATGTGCGTGTTTCAACAGAATGTGCAGGTAAAGACAATATTCACAGCAGAACATTATGGTGAAGTAGATTACATCTTTATACAGTTTACACCTTTATCTTCATTTATCTTTGCAAAAGAACAAACACCAGTTAAACAGCAGTGTGAAGTAGTTGGGTGTGTTTGGTCATGGCTGCAGTATTCTGAGGGCTCTACCTGACCGGCAGGGCTTTGGTGGTCTGCTCTGGAAGCTCGGGGGGATTGACGAACATGAGTTTGAGAAGAAGCTCCAAGTAGCCGATGTGGCGAGCCAGTCTGGTGCTGAGGACCCAGGCCCATCTCCAGCTCTCTCCCCCTTTTCTTCCACCAAAGTACACCAACACTACAGAACACCATACAAAAGCACAGGAGAGTGAGATGACGCAAGGTCACTTTCTGAAATGAACTGAAGCAGGAGTTCGAGATAAATGTAGAACAGGCAGTTCCTCTCACAATGCATACATGAGATTGTGAAATACACTGCTGCACTCTGGTGGACACATTTATATGTGCAGTTTAGCGCCTCTTGCTAACCAAGACTAAATCCACATAGTGCAAAATGTAATAAGAATCAACAAAACAAAGTCTTAGATGAATAATGGAAAGCAAGGGAAATAATAATAATAATAATTATTATTATTATTATTATTATTATTATTATTATTATTATTAGTAGTAGTAGTAGTAGTAGTAGTAGTAGTAGTAGTAGTAGTAGTAGTAGTAGTAGTAGTAATAGTAATAGTAATAATAATAAAAATAATAATAATTGTATTAATGCTAGTACTGTTTTTGTTATTTGTACTGCTTTTACAATAATACTAACAATAATAGTAATAATACATTTTATTATTGCTAGTACTATATTTATTATTTGCACAGTTTCTGCAATAAAAATAATAATTATGTACATATTATATAACAAAATAATGACAATATTAATTATAGCAATAATAATAATAATAATAATAATAATAATAATAATAATAATAATAATAATAATGTTAAATATAATATTATTATAACTAAATTATAACAAAACAAAATATTATAGCAATAATAATATTAATAATTTTATTATTGCTATAACTGTACTTTATTATCTGCAGTTTTTTCCAATAAAAATAATGTACATTATATAACAAAATAATGACAATTAATTATAGCAATAATAATAAGTATTATTGCTATTACTGTATTTATTTGGTTGATTGTTTTTGCAATAATAATAATAATAGTTAAATTATATTATTATAACTAAATTATAACAAAACTAAATATTAATTATAGCAATAATAATATTAATAATTTTATTATTGCTATAACTGTACTTTATTATCTGCAGTTTTTTGTAATAATAATAATAACAATGATAATGTTATATATTATTATTATTATTATTATTATTAGAAAATAATAAAAATATTATAGCCATAATTATATTGAATTATTATTACTGTTATTATTGCAAAAAAAACTAATAATAAATAATGTTTTATTTATATATAATAATAATAATAATAATAATAATAATAATATTATTATTATTATTATTATTATTAGAAAATAATGAAAACATTATTATAGCAATATTAATAATATTAATAATAATAAATATCTAATATAATTTTTATAATTGCTATTACTGTATTTATTATTTGGTTGTTTTGTAACAATAATAATAATAATGTGATTATTGCTATTACTGTGTTCGTTATTTGCTTGTTTTTGCCATCATAATAATAACAATAATAATAATTTGATTATTGCTATTATTGTATTTATTATTGGCACTGTTTTTGCAATAATAATAATAATAACAATAATAATGTTATATTATTATTACAAAATACTGAAAATATTACAGCAATAAAAATAATAATAAAATTTTATTCCTATTACTGTATTTATTATTTGTACTGTTTTTGCAATAATAATAATAATAATAATAATAATAATAATGTTATATATAATATTACTATAAAATATTTAATAAAATAATGGAAATATAATATTTATATTAGGTATATAATATTATAATATCTTTATTATTGCTACAACTGTATTTATTATTTGACTGTTCATAATAATAATAATAATAATAATAATAATAATGTTTAATGGTAACACTTTCTCACTATTAACTAGTTTTCTATTAGCATGCAGTATTAATTAATACTAAGTATTAATAAGCAGCAAATTAGGAGTTTATCGAGAGAAAACTATTAGTTACTGTATTAGTTGCTTACTGCGATTTGTTTACTATATAATTAGCATGACAGAAAATGTGACAATTTCTCACCAAAGAAGATGTATATTAGGGTGAGGAGGCTGAGGGCCACAGCGATGGCCAGCTTTGTGTCCACAGCGAAGCCAAGGACCAGAGCCACAGATCCACACAGCAGCAGAGTTAAAACCACCACCAACCACGAGAACTGGAACAACGGCTCCACCTGCTGTCCAGCGAATGTCTTCATCTCATCTGAAACAGTCACAATCAGATCTCATTCAGATGGAAAAGATCCAATAAGGCCCTCCAGATTTTGAAAAGTCACTTCTGTCTCATACCCTCCAGTTTCTTAAGCAGAAAGGACTTGCCGCTGCCCCACTGGGCGTAAAGCCCCACACAGATGGGCGGCTGCATGGTGGGCTCACTCAAGATGTCTGCCAGAGCGCTGCTGTACAGGTCATAACCCAGCATGTCTCCGTCACACTCAGAAGGAGACAGGTGCTCTAGGGAGGAATACATTAGAAGTGTTGGAGCCAGACTGTGTGTTACTTTGCAAACAAGGTTTGTTTATAGAAATACTCACTGGCTCCAAATATCTGGGTGAGGATGCTCTTCTGGTGAGTGCAGTCAATGTTGTAAGGCGTCTCTCCCTCTTTGTTGGGCCGGTAGAGCAGACGGCCATCTTTAGGGTTCCTCAAGAGCAGCTCAGCAAGTTTGCGGCTTCGCCCTCGAATGGCGATATGCAGAGCTGTGTCACCTTTCTGAGAAGGTAACATTTCATTTTTAGAGAACTATTAAATGCATTAATATATAAGGGGTATTTCCTCAGAAAACATACCCTTGGTTTCACAGACAAAGCTTAAGCCTACTCCTAGTGTAAAATGTAAGTCTGAGGTGTTTTAACTGAAAGAAACTTAAAATATATCAGTGCCTTTGTTTTGTCTCAAGATGCACACCAGTAATGTTTTTTTTTCTTCTAAGAACGTTTATAAAAATGACTTAAATGTCCTAATTGGACTATGGCCTAATCCTGGCTTAGTCTAAGTCCTGTCTGTGAAACTGGGGCATAGTGTCTTACAAGTATTCATACACCTTATTTTTTTTTTCACGTTTTGTTTTGTTTTTGCTGCCTTATGTTAAACTACTTTTTTCACCACATCATCCTACTCCATACACCACAATGACAAAACAAAAACAGAATTGTAACAACTTACAATTAATAAGTACATTGCATAAGTATTCACTCAGAACTTAACTGAAGCACCCAGCCTCAAGTCTTTTTGGGTATGATGCAACAAGTTTTGCACATCTGCATTTGGAAATTATCTGCCATTCTTCTCGTCACCTTTTCACCTCTCAAGCTCTGTCAGCTTGGATGGGGTCTGGCAGACATTTTCAGGTTTCTCCAGAAATTTTTTATTGGGTTCAAGCCTAGGCTGCGGCTGGGCCACTCAAGACATTCACAGAGTTGTCTATAAACCACTCTTGCATTGCATTGAGCTTTTCTTCTACTCTGACGAATACTTTAGTCAGAGGATTGAGTATTGCCACACCACCATAAAGCCCAGATCGGTGGAGTGTTGCAGTGATGTTCGTCCTTCTGCAAGTTTCTCCAATCTGCATATATGATCATGGAGCTCAACTAGAGTGACCATCATGTTCTTGATCACCACTCAAGCCAAAGCCCTTTTCCCTTAATTGCTCTGTTTGGTCAGGAGGCCAGCTCTAGAAAGAGTCGTAGTTGTTTCAAACTTCTTCCATTAAGGGTAATGGAGACTACATGCTTCTGTGAACCTTCAATCCCGCAGAATTTTTTCTAAACTCTTCCCCAGATGTGTGACTTGATGCAGTCCTGTTTTTGAGCTCTACAGGCAGTTTTTTGACCTCAGGGCTTGGTTTGTGCTCTAATATGCAGTTTCACCTGTTAGACCTTTTATTAAGACATGCGTGCCTTTCCAGATCATACCTATTTAATTGAATTTGCCACATGTTAAAGGTTGTATCAGCGATTTCTAGCCTAAAACATAAAGTGTCAAATTCAGCTGAGCTTTCTTCACGATCCGCTCGCTGCCTGCCCCATAAATTGTCTGTGAAAAAACCGCGTCTCTCTGGTCAGCCTAGGGTCCGAGATATGCCAAAAAAACAATCGGCGCTATCAACTATTCCACAGATAAACAAACCGTGTTCCAACCAATCAGCGTCAGGGGGTTCGTGTTGTGGACTTTCCTACTGGTGCAGGGATGTGAGGGAGGCGGAGCGAAAGTCCACAACACCAAACCCCTGACGCTGATTGGTTGGAACAATGTTTGTTTTTGCTGTGGAAAGGTTGGTAGTGCCGATTGTTTTTTTGGCATATCTCGGACCCTAGGCTGACCAGAGAGACGCGTTTTTTTCACAGACAGTTTATGGGGCAGGCAGCGAGCGGATCGTGATGAAAGATCAGCTGAATTTGACACTTTATGTTTCAGGCTAGAAATCGCTGATACAACCTTTAACTTAATTTGAAGTGTAATAACATCCACAAGCAATGTGAATGCTCCTGAGCTCAATTTCAACTGTTCCAGATAAGGGTATGAATACTTATGCAATGGAACCATTTAATTTTTTTTTTATTTTTAATAAATTTGCAAAGATGTTAAAAACCTGTTTTTTTGCTTTGCTATTATAGTGTATGGAGTGTATATTGATGAGGGGGAAAAAAGTAAAAAAAAAAAAAAAAAAAAGTAAAGTTGTGTAACATAAGGCAGGAACATAAGCAAAACAAGAAAAAAAATGAAGGGGTGTGTTTGCATTAAGCAAATAATAAAGATATGTCAATCAGAATATTATGTGCATGTAAGCATGGTTAGCTTCATAGATTTACCTTGTCCACTGCTGACACTTTGGCACCTTTGTCCAAAAGAAGCTCCACAATTTCCATGTTTCTCATCTTGGTGGCTTTTATGAGGGGAGTCTCTCCATCCTGACACATTAATGCAAAGCACATGTATGTAAACAGTCTTTTCAATTATTACCATCATATGTGACCCTGGACCACAAAACCAGCCATAAGGTTTTTTTTTTTTTAATGAGATTAAAACATCATCTGAAAACTGAATAAATAAACTTTCCATTGATGCATTTGTTAAGTTAGGACAATATTTGGCTGAGATACAACTATTTGAAAATCTGGAACCTGAGGGTGCAAAAAAAGAAAAAATTTTTTTTGAGAAAATCGCCTTTAAAGTTGTCCAAATGAAGTTCTTAGCAATGCATATCACTAATCAAAAATTACATTTTGATATATTTATGGTAGGAAATTTACAAAATATATTTATGTAACATAATCTTTACTTAATATCCTAATGCTTTTTGGCATAAAAGAAAAATGTATAATTTTGACCCATACAATGTATTTTTGGCTACTGCCACAAATACACCCATGTTACTTACGCCTGGTTTTGTGTTCCAGGGTCACATACAGGATTACAAGGCAAAATCCAATAAAATCAGATCTTTACCTTGGTGTAGGCCTCAGTGTCAGGGTTGCATTGCAAAATGTCTCGGACCATGGTTGCGTTGCCTTTTTCCACAGCCCAGTACAGGGCAGTCTTACCATCCTACAATACAGAATAAAAAAAAAAACAGGTGGTCACAGTGACATCTCATTCTTTAATCACATGAGGATTAATAATATGTTTCTAATATGAGGTGAAAAGGGCATCTAAACAAAGAGGCTGTTCTGTAAAGATTAGCATTCGGGACAGTGTGCTGATGGATGAGGGAGACTGAAATGGAGAGCTGGTGGTTTGGTGGAGACGCAGTTACCTGGCCTTTGACATCAATATCAGCATATTTATTAAGCAACGCTCGGACGATCTCCACATGACCTCCTCTGACGGCTCCGATAAGCACAGTATCACCACTCTGAGACACACAAACAGATACAAGATAAATGGGAATTTCAAGAATCCTGAAACACTAACAATCAAGGTTAAATAATCTATGTGAGAAGTCCTACCCGGTCAGGGATGTTGACATATGTGCCTGCATCCAGCAGATCTTGGACAATCTCAGTGTATCCCTCTATAGCTGCAATCATCAGCGCAGTGTTGCCATCTTTATCAGTCATATTCATGTTAGGGTTTCTCTTAAGGAGCTCCTTCACCACCTCAGTGAAACCACCTCGTACAGCCACTATGAGCGCAGTCATCGAATTCTGCAGGAGACAGAATATTATTTTGTAACAAGCAGTCTTCATGTATTTAGTGCTTCTGAAAAATCGGAATTTTGACAAAGCTTTTCAAATCTAAAAAACACAATAATTTAAAACAAAGTACCGCCCCCTCCTGGTCCACATTGGCGCCATTCTCCAGCAGATGCATCACACAGTCATAATGGCCCTTCCTGGCGGCCCAGATCAGAGGTGTGGTGCCATACTGACAATGACAGAAGAAAACTGCAGTTTAATGACTAAAGTCTCTGTCGCTATTCATTCAATTAATCACGAATGTGGTGCTTCATTCATTCACAAGGTAGAACTTTTTTTTACAGTTCTGTTTCACATGTACATACTATTGTATTTAGGGCTGTTTTAATTCGAGTACTTGGTTTAAAAAAAAAATCCTCGATTGCGTGTGTCGAATAACCAGCAAAATATCGGAAGTGGCCCATTCCATGGACGAGAATCAACAAAACGCATTATTAGACCGTTTTACACTGCTGCATAATATATTAAACCATATAATAAATATAATAAAGTAAATTCTCAACCGCTACAATTCAATTAAATAAATCTATGCAATGCAGTTTTAATTTATGAGCTTTAATTATTTACATCAGTGTAGGTTATGTACGTGCATCTCAGAGTGCCTCCGTTCACAATAAATGCTGCTCCACACAACCAGTTACCATTTACAGTACATGTGTGGAGCGTCTCAAACTCCATCGCTGCATATTGTTGTGTTTGGGTTTATTATTATAACGTTCATCTGGGTAAGCAACATGTGCCATTTTATCAGATTTGTAAGGTGAATCATTTACAAACCCAGGAGAATACATCAATATCTTTGTCAACATGCTAACTGTTCATCACAATTTCAAAATAAATGCTTAAACCCTAACTCTGAGTTTACACGTTTTAATGTCCACATATTTAAGAAACTACAGTGGCTGTAGTAATTCTGTCGTAAAGAAATGGCCAAATATTTAAGATTAAGTGGAAATTTGAATTAAATGTTGGTTAGGCAATATTAAACAAGGATTAGATCATGCAGTGAAGTGTAAAAAAATCGTCAGGCCGTTGGCGCCCTCTGCAAGCAATTGTTATAATGTGTAATGTATGTTAGCTCTATCGTTTATAATACATTATGTATTTTAACAGTTTTGTTTGTTAAAACCATATGATAACTTGCTTTTGATAGTTTATTTAAACTAATTAGACCTAGCTAGGGCTGAATCAATGCCTCGATTCTGTTCGAGTATTCGGTTTTAAAAAATCCTTGATTGCATTTTGCCCGTGTCGAGTAATCGGCAAACTACCGGAAGTGGTGCATCCCACATATTAAACCATTTAAAAATCATAATAAAACATAATGCTATTAAGAACAAACGCTATGATTCAATTAAGTAGATATATGCAATGCAGGTTTAATATATGTGCTTTAATTGTTTACCTGCGTGTAGGTAAAGTATGTGCATCTTTGAGCGTCTCTGTTTACAATAAATGCTGCTCCACACAAACAGTTATCATTTACATGTGTGGAGCGTCTCAAACTTTTTCAGCAGTTCTGGGAATGCAATGTGCACCATATTATCAGTTTTGTAAGGCAAGTAATTTACAAACCTATGCAAACAAGGTTATAAATCTTCCTCAATATGCTAACTGTTCATCACGATTTCAAAATAAAAGTTTCAACCTTCGCTCTGAGTTTATACATTTAGATGTCAGTAAGTGTAAAAACAATCTAGACTCATTCGTTATAATGCGTAATATAGGTCTATTTTTATTACCACAAAAAAATAACATAAAATTATCCGAATACTCGATTAATCGTCAGAATAATCGATCGATTACTCAATTACCAGCCCTAATTGTACTGTTATTGTAATTACAAAAACTGGGTAATAACTAACTAACCTAACCTTAACCATATAGTTACCTTATATTATTCAGTACTTTCTTAGTTAAGTACACTGTAAATACAGACACTATTATCAATGCTGAAAACAGTTCACTGTACTGCTCAATGTTTTTGTGGGAACTTTTTCTATATGATTCTTAGATTTCTTAGAAAGTCCAAAAGCACAGGATTCAGTCGAAATAATAATTTTTTATAACATATATATCTTTACTCTCACTTTTTATCATTTTAATGCAATGTGTTCATGGAGAATAATAAAAAAATAATAATGAAATAGTACTGGCCCAAACTTTTGAATGGTGTATTTGAGTGTATATTATTTCTTGGTGTCATGTGGAAACTGTTGACTCAGGCTTTTTTAGTTCACTATCAGTGTTTACAAATCTAGTGAAAGCTCAGCGTTCGTTGAGATGGGAGTGATAAGGCACCTTGTCAGAGCAGTTGACTTTGGCTCCATGTTGAAGCAGCTGCTGAACGATCTCCGCATGGCCTCTTCCTGCCGCCCATATGACGGGGTAAACACTGTACTACTGGGACAGACACAAATCAATCACACACCACAGAAAACACTCAAACCTAGAGATGAAATCTCATACAGGGCCACATTTTCACCCACACCTAATGAACAATAAACGCTTGTACAGAGAACAGATAAAGGCTTTGCGGACCTGTCCGGTGATGTTCGGGTTCGCGCCCTTCTCCAGCAGTAGACGTGCCACCTCCACACGACCCTTATAAGCGGCCCACATGAGCGCGCTCCAGCCCCCCTGCACATAAACATACCAAGGTCGTTATATTTCCATGTGACGGTCCTTAAGAATAATCTGACGGTCACAGGACTGTGGATAAACACATTTTCCCTGAGTCAGGGAGTGACTCAAACTATCGGCCGTCTCTCATCTTCCTTATTTGTTATTATAAGCTTTAGCTGCTACCCAGACGGCATTTATGGGCAACACATACACGTTCAGACATTCCATTTTCAATGCTTAAATGTGCTTATGATACTTAAAAATCTAGATGGGCAGCTCACAGCTGTCATAGAGTACACATGACCACAGCATGACACCATATATCCAGGAACTACACACAGAACTGCTGATCTTAAAAACAGAGTGTCATGTATCACATGTTCCAGTAAGGTAGAAATTAAATGAACCCAGATGGGATGGCCGAGGATATATGGTTTCAAGCCTAGAGCTTTGAATTTAATATTTAGCCTGAATAATTATTTTGAAAACTGTTCCAACAAATTTACAACTTAAATAATATTAATATAGTAACACACAAATAAAACATATTTTCTTGGTAAATTCTGATAAATCATATATGTCAACTGAATTTGACAAAAGTATTACATAGTGATATATTTAAATATTTATATAATTATTATTATTATAAATTTGCCACCTAATTAAAATTAAATATGATCTAATTAATTTGACATGATTAACAAATGTTAACATAAATATAAACATATATTTGTTTTTATGGTTAAATTGATAAATTAATTTGGAATGTTAACAATTTTATATAAACACACACACACACACACACACACACACACACACACACACACAATCAGCCAAAAGTTTTTGAACAGTAAAGATTTAAATGTTTTTTTAAAGAAATCTCTCACCAAGCCTGCATTTATTTGATCCAAAGTACAGCAAAAACAGTAAAATGTTGAAAGATTTTTACTATTTAAAATAACCGTTTACAATCTATATAATCTGTTCTATAACTCATTATAGAAATAATACTTTTCTTCAGCAAGGAAATTGATCAAATGTGATGACAAATAATGTTACATATAATGTTACAAAAGATTTCTATTTCAGATAAATGCTATTCTTTCTGAACTTTCTATTCATCAAAGAAACCTGAAAAAATGTATACTCGACTGTTTTCAACATAATAATAATAATAATAAATGGTTTTGAGCAGCAAATCAGAATATTAGAATTATTTCTGATGCATAATGTGATATTATTTGACTAATATAGTCAAATAGAAAACAGTTGTTCTAAATAGTAAAAATATTTCCAATATTTGACACTTTTTGCTGTACTTTGGATCAAATAAATACAGGCTTGGTGAGCAGAAGAAATCTTACTGTTCAAAAACTTTTGACTGGTAGTGTTTAACTGGTTGACTGTCTTGGTTTTAATACACAAACACACTTGAAAACAGAAAATTAAATACCTAAAATAATTTTCAAGGCAGTAAAGAAAAACTTTCCATCATCCACAATGATAAATTCAAGAACGACTGTTGATTTACGCATAACTACCTGCTGTTAAGACAGCTCTTGTTTTTAACTTGTGTCTTACCATGTCGCGATGCTCCACATTGGCATTGTTCTCCAGGAGCTCCTTCACCACTTCAGTGTGTCCCTCTTTAGCAGCTGAAATCAGTGCTGTCCAGCAATCCTGAGACAAGTGGAAAATAAACCCTTGTTTAATTACATGAACATCATCATCATCCTCCTAGGAAAAGCTAAAGATCTTGTGCTTAGATGTTGTTTATGGAGTTTCAGATCATACCAGCTGGTCATACCAAGTGGTCATAGTGAAGGTTCTTCAACTGTCCCCAGAAAGTTTATATACTATACTATACTATGTAGCTGCTGGTGTGAAAAGCTAGAAGTGTTTGTGCCTGTAAACATCGTCATCTAGTCATTTACAAAATGACAGTACAGGGTACCAATTATTTCGATTCTACGCCCCACCCACACCTATGAAATCATACCTCTGGCTGAAGAACTACAGTCTACCAAAGCAGAGAGTACTACAAACATCATTAAAAAAAAGAAATTAAGGTTTTTAAAAAGGAAAACTCTCCAGGATTTTCCTCCATATAGTGGACTTCAATGGGGATCAACAAGGTGAAGGTCCAAATTGCAGTTTCAATGCAAATTTAAAGGGCTCTACAAAACTTTCTCCTTCAACTTCGAAATTGTCCAACATCATTTTTTGTAAAGGGTGTTTGACTTTTTGCACGTTCACTTTGTAAACTCTGGGTCGACACTTCTGCATCTCATGTGACCTTTCAATGACTACATAATGTGTGAAGTCAAGTTAGTTACTTAAAGGGGTCATCGGATGCAAAACTCACTTTTACATGTTGTTTGAACATTAATGTGTGTAGGCAGTTTGTGTACACAACCACCCTACAATGATAAAAATCCACCTAGTGGTATTTTTTTTCATCTTTAAATGTAATACCCCCTTTTTAAAACCAGGTCATTCTCAGCTTCTTGTCGGTGTGTCGGCCACTTCCACGATAGTTGACTTACCGAGCTGAAACAGTCCAACTCCGATCGCCACTGTGTGGACTCAGGTGCAGGGGAAGACAAGAATGTCTCCAATTGAGACATTAAGGTTTTTGTTTTTTTGTTGGATGTAATAATGAACATAGCAGTCATCATTTACTCCCGACATCTCAGCCACCGAAGATGCAGAGGATTAGCGTTACTTTTGTTTTTGAAAGGAAAGCGCTGATCCCAATCTACATATGCGTCTATGTTCGAGCAAATTGTTTATGATGCAGCTTCACCCACAGCAGAAGTGAGTTTTTATGCATCTTTGCAAATGGCCTTTCTTAATAACGTGCTAGTTAGCAAGTTTCGCAGCTAAACGCAGCTAAAGTAAACATTACGGCTGGTCATCCCATGTCAGAGAAGGGCGGGGCAAGCAGAGCTCATTAGCATTTAAAGGAACATGCAACAGAATAGCTCGCTATTAAAAGGGCTGATTTTGACCAGGTAAAAAGAGTGTTTCTTATGGTGTGTTCACACAAGTTGCGAATGACGCGTTAAGCATGAGTGATTTACATGTTAAGTCAGTGCAAACGCGATAGACCTCCAAGCGGCACGAATAAAGCAATTTGCGCGAATTGAGCGTTTCGGGCATTTCGGGCGTTTGAAGTGTGTAGCGCGTGATTCGTGCAAAATTGAAAAATCTGAACTTTGGCGAATATTCGTGCTGCGTTAGCTTGCTCTAGTAGTGACGGAGGCAGAAATCTGAAACAACAATGGAGGACAAAATCATCATCTCTGTATGTGGATACTTGGAGCTGTACCATTCATCTTTGTACTTTCATATAAACAGGAAGAAAAAGGATCTTGCTTGGAAGAAAGTGAGCGAGGAGGTCGGACAATCTGGTAAGTGGTAAAAAACTCTGTTTACTCAATTTGAGCAATAAATATACATATTGAGACTACAAGCTAGCTAAAGCCAGCAAATTGAGCTTATTCGCCGTATTTTACAACTACTTTCCTGCTGACGAGTGGCAGAAGCCACTCCCATGACGCAAATTTGCGTCTGCTGTGAAATGAATTTCACGCATGAATGAAGCAAATTTCACATGCAAATGAAGCGTGTAAACTCAAAATGTTCAAGCGTCCAACTACACGCGAATAGCGTGATTTATTCGCACAAGTCGCGTCTGGTGTGAATGCACCATTACACTACCATTGAGAAATTCTAACCAAAGTATGTTATAGACTTCTCATTAAGACCCTAAAGAATCATATAAACTTGTGGAAAATGGGCATCCAATGACCCCTTTAAAAAGCTTATTATTTTTCACTAGATAAAAACATTATTCCTCAGCTGGGATTGTTTAGAGTCTTTTGAAGCTGCACTGAAACTGCAATTTGGACCTTCAACCTGCTGATTCCCATTTAAGTCCACTATATGGAGAAAAATCCTGGAATGTTTTAATCCAAAAACCTTAATTTCTTTTCGACTGAAGAAAGAAAGACATGAACATCTTGGATGACATGGGGGTGAGTAAATTACCAGGAAATTTTACTTCTGGAGTGAACTAATCCTTTAAGCTGATTAAAGTTTGACTCACAATCACTGCTTTGTGAAAATCATACCATCCTGTTTTAAAAACTAGTGCGAGTTTTTGCAGCATGATAACATTTTAGATTAGGACATGTTGTGATGTTCTGGCTGCACTTGTTTTGAAGAAGTACTCACAATATCATCCAAGTTGACGTTTGCTCCCCTTCGGATGAGTTCCTGCACGATCTCTAGACTGCCTTGCTCTGAGGCCAACATGAGAGCCGTCTGGCCGCTCTACAGCAGAAGACAATGACTTAATACAAATCAGACATGGGGAAGCAAATACAAAATAAATTTTCAGAGTAAGTTTCATTCTAATGTTTATGTACCACAAGTGAGGCATGCTCTCAGTTACCACGGATAATAGTTGAAACTCGTTCCTCATTGTGTATAAAGGAATGAGAAACATATTTACAGTAAACACACTGTTAACATAGTTTAACCATAATTCTTAACAGAATAGTGGTGCGACAGAACTGACCTAACAACACAAACTCTTTTTGTAATGTTCAAACATCAAATCTTCTAACTCAAACCAGTTAAAACAACTATATTTAGTTGCTTTCCAAAGTACAGCAAAAAACAGTAAAATTGTGAAATAATTTTACTATTTAAAATAACTGTTTTCTATTTGAATACTCCAGTCTTCAGTGTCACATGATCCTTCAAAAATTATTCTAATATGCTGATTTGCTGTTCAAGAAATTTTATCATCATTATTATTATCAATATTTAAATAATAAATCAATATTTAAATTTTGATGAATAGAAAGATCCAAAAATCAGCATTTACCTGAAATAAAACACTTTTGCAACATTATGCACTATACCACTGAAAAGCTTGGAAATTATAGAAATTAACACTTTTATTTAGAAAGGATGCTTTAAATTGATCGTAAATAATAAGACATTTTTAATCTTACAAAAGGTTTCTACTTTAGATAAATGTTGTTCTTTTTAACATTTCTGTTGGATCATGTGACAAAGTAGTGAATTCAGCTTTAAAATCACAGAAACAAATTACAGTTTAAAATATATTCAAATAGAAAACAGTTATTTTAACACATTTTAAATACATTTGAAATTTTACTTTAGCTCTTTTTAAATTTTAAATAAGCTAAAATATAAAATAATCACTTTCTCTTTTATATACTTTAATAAGTACAGGTCAGAATAAGTATGTTGTTTCATTTTTACACAAATATATATATTTTATGCTAAATAACAATGAATGATGATTTTATCCATATTTTGACCTTTTATTTATTTGTAACATTAAAGTAGAAATTTGTATTAATTTACTTGCATCTAATATGTTATATATAAAGGAAATCACTTTCGTAAATTTTATTTTATATACACTGCCATTCAAAAGTTTGGGCTCAGAAAGATTTTTTTTTTATTATTTAAATTAAAAATATAGAAAAAAATAATATTATGAAATATTATTGACATTTAAAATAAGTTTTCTAGTTGAATATACTTTAAAATATTATTTGTTTTTGAGATGCAAAGCTGAATTTTCATCAAAATCAGTGTTGGAAACAATATTTTTTTTGGAATGTGTGATTCTTTGATGAATAAAAGGTTAAAAAGAACAGCATTTATTCAAAATAGAAATCTTTTCTAACAATATTTGACTATACTACCACTTTAACACATCCTTGCTGAATAAAAGTATTAATTTCTTTCAAATTAAATTCACATTTACTGACTTGAACGGTACTGTATATTGTCAGAAAAATTTTCAGTTTCAAATAAATGCTGTTCTTTTAACATTTTATTCATCAGAATCCTGAAAAAAAGTATCACAGGTTCCAAAAAAATATTAAGCAGCACAACTGTTTCCAACATTGATAATAAATCAGCATATTTGTATGATTTCTGAATGATCATGTGACAATGAAGACTGCAGTAATTTTGCTGAAAATTGAAAATTAGCTTTGCTTTGCAGGAATAAATTCTATTTTAAAATATATTGAAACAACTATTTTAATAGGCAATAATGTTTCACAATAGTACTGTTTTTTTCTGTATTTTTAAATCTAATAAAATCAGCCTTGATGAGCAAAAAAAAAAAAAAAAAAAAATTTAAAACATTAAAATCGTACTGATCCCAAACTTTTGAATGTCAATGTATATTACATAAATATTTAATACATTTTAAAATCGCCATTGTTTTTACAGAAAATTAATTACGTTTTCCTCTCAAATCATGCCTACACAAAGCCCGGTATGAGTGTCTACTTGTGTTTGAATTCACTCATTTTCATCATTTCATATTAAATTCACTTCATTAAATTTAATTTATTTACTACATAATGTATGATAAATGAGCAAATAAGTGAGTGGTTTTGGAGTTCAGCAGCATGGTGAAATAACTTTAGATATATGTGACCCTGGACCACAAAACCAGTCTTAAGTCGCTGGGGTTTATTTGGAGCAATAGCCAAAAATACATTGTATGGGTCAAAATTATTGATTTTTCTTTTGTGCCAAAAATCATTAGGAAATTAAGTAAAGATCATGTTCCATGAAGATTTTTTTTTTTAAATTCCTACTATAAATATATCAAAATGTAATTTTTGATTAGTAATATGCATTGTTAAGAACTTAATTTGGAGAACTTTAAAGGTGATTTTCTCAGTATTTTGATTTTTTTGCACCCTCAGATTCCAGATTTCAAATAGATGTAACTCGACCAACAAATATTGTCCTATCGTAACAAACCATACATCAATAGAAAGCTTATTTATTGAGCTTTCATATGATCTATACATCTCAGTTTTGTAAAATTTAACCTTATGACTGGTTTTGTGGTCCAGGGTCACATAGCCTATATGAAGTGCTACATCTTAAAAACAAATCCGTTTCAAACAGTTGAAAAACAACCATGCGCACAGCTAACCCTAAAGACCAGATTTAAAAAAACAAATCAATGTGCAGTGTGAATAACCTCCAAGCTGAAAACAACACAGAATGTGCAAATAAAAAAAAAAGTAAGAAGTGATATTCAAAGGATCCTGCAAACTCACTTCACTTCTGGTGTCCACCTCTCTGTACTTGTCCAGATGAGCTTTGATGGCCGAAAGGTTTTCCTCCTCCACATAGCTGAAGAGACTCTGGGTGGTCAGAGAGCTCATCTTCAGAGACGTGCTCACGTCCATGGCTGTGTTAGGAACTCCACTGGAGAACGTGGAAGAGAGCAGGAGAGATACATCATTAAATGAAACTCTCCTCTGTTCAGCCATGGCTTGCGCTCCTGAACGACAGATGTGGAATAACAAGACCGACCGTAACAAGCCTAGTCTTGCTGGATTGCACAATCCATTTGAGTTAATGATGAACCGTATGCTAACTGAACAGACAGTAGGCGACTACCTTATCAATATCGATCAGGATAAAGCCTCATGATGTGAAGTTAAAAGCCTCTAATGCTGTCTGAGCAATAAACAGGAACTACACCAATATTCTTTGGGGTGATTATCAATGCAACTCTGCCTGCACTCACAAAAAAACTGCCTTTTTTCCAAGGTTTATACTAAGTTGTTATTCTAAAGGAGTAGTTCAATCTTTTTAATGGTCCTAAAAGGG
This sequence comes from Garra rufa, assembly GCF_049309525.1. NCBI lineage: Eukaryota > Metazoa > Chordata > Actinopteri > Cypriniformes > Cyprinidae > Garra > Garra rufa. The sequence continues at coordinate 35,084,471 of NC_133381.1, read as the reverse complement.
AAAACAGTTTGAGCAAACTAATAAGGCTCGAGTTTGGCCTCAGAAATGCACACTGTAGTCCAAGTCCATTCATTAAACACAACAAGCACACTTATATGGAAGACTTCACTTTGTGGAAGGAGGGGGGAAAAAAGACACATATGGAATCATGAGTGCTAATTTAAAGAATGGATACAAAAGGTAAATCATATTTTATGCCTTTTTAATATCTTAATATTAAGATATTAATATTGCTGACTTACTTGACTAATTGAACAATGACATTGTAATTCCAAATAATGGAATAAATAAATGAAGGGTAATTTTATTGGGTTATTTTTTTTTATATATATTTTACCCAGGTGCTGGGTAGTTTTTCAGCACTGTAAAAAAAGCTAGGTTCTTTTTTTTTTAAACCCAAATTCTGGCTTTAGCTTCTCGGGTCATTTTATTGGGTTATTTTAAATGTTTTTATTATCCAGGTGCTGGGTAGTTTTTTTCTGCACCCCCAAAAAATGCTGGGATATATTTTTAACCCAAATGCTGGTTTCAGCTTGTTGGGTAATTTATTAGGTTATTTTTTAATATTTTTTACCCAGGTGCTGGATAATTTTTCTGCACTCTAAAAATGCTGGGTTCAGCTTGTTGGTTCATTTTATTGGTTTATTTTTTTAATATTTTTTACCCAGGTGCTGGGTAGTTTTTCTGCACTCTAAAAAAAAAGCTGGGTTCTTTTTAAAAAAACAAAAACAAATTCTGGCTTTGGCTTCTCGGGTCATTTTATTGGGTTATTTTAAATATTTTATTACCCAGGTGCTGGGTAGTTTTTGCTGGGATATATTTTTAACCCAAATGCTGGGTTCAGCTTGTTGGTTTATTTTATTAGGTTAATTTTAATATTTGGACCCAGGTGCTGGGTAGTTTTTCAGTACTCTAAAAAAAATGCTTTGTTGGGTCATTTATTGGGCTACTTTTTTCTATTTTTTACCCAGGTGCTGGGAAGTTTTTCTGCTAGCTATTGGGTTATTTTTAATATTTGGACCCAGGTGCTGGGTAGTTTTTCAGCACTCTAAAAAAAAATGCAGTTTTTTTTTTTTTTTTTTTTCAACTTAAATGCTGGGTTCAGTTTGTTGGGTCATTTATTGTTTTTTTACCCAGGTGCTGGGTAGTTTTTCTGCACTCTAAAAATGCCGGGCTATTTTTTTTTTTAAACCCAAATTCTGGCTTTAGCTTCTCGGGTCATTTTATTGGGATATTTTTCTAAAATTATTACTGTACAAACAGAAAACCGTCTGTAGTCTAAAACCTTGTTTTGTTTAAACATAGGAACGCTAGTCTTCTACAATTGCACAATCCACCATATCTACACTCAAAGCGAACAACACGCTGGCGCCACCAAAGTTTCATCTTGCACGCCCAGGGCTCAATCACGACACAACTTCGCTGTTATATGTAACAAAGTTACTGTGCGCTCCACTGACTATCACATGAGCGCTATTGATCTAGTGTGCCATTGCTGCAGCTGTGGTTGCACTACACACTTGGTGGGTTAAAACCTACATATCTGAGAGACAAGATGGCATGAGGCAAAGTGGTTTTTGATGTAACATTTTCAAAATTGAATATAAGTCACAAATGTAAGTCATTTAAAGGAACACTCCGCTTTTTTTGGAAATATGCTCATTCTCCAACTCCCCCGAGTTAATAAGTTGAGTTTTACCGTTTTGAAATCCATTCAGCCGTTCTCCTGTTCTGGCGATATCACTTTTAGCATAGCTTTGCATAGATCATTGATCATCCTAATCTTATCAGCCTAGAAACTCGCAGCTTTGCATTTCCACCGGTCTTAGTACACGATATAACTACAGAAGAGTCAAGTTTTAAATACAACAAATATGGAAACTCGTTGGTCATTTTTGAACGTGATGCTATTGGTCTAATAGGATTCAATGATCTATGCTAAGCTATGCTAAAAGTGATATCGCCAGAACAGGAGAACGGCTGAATGGATTTCAAAACGGTAAAACTCAACTTATTAACTCGGGGGGAGTTGGAGAATGAGCCTATTTCCAAAAAAAGTGTTAAAAGTGTTCCTTTAATGAACTGAAACCACCTAGTGATAGCAGTTTTATCCCATAGATTCGCATTGGCTGCTCCTGTCCATCTTAACACCTTTACTGAATGTTTTTGAAGATTTATGATTGTAAAAGACTGACTTGACATTAAAAAATAAAATAAATAATTTATATATAAAACAGATTTTAGAGTGCATTTTTGTTATTTAAAATGAAAACCTTCTATAGGTTGAATGACCCAGCACATGTCAAAAAATTTATAAAACCCAACAAGCTGGATCAAAATAACCCAACATGTTCTGTCCAGAATCATTCAATAAATGTATCGTTACTGCATTTAAAACAAAATATAAATCATAAGGCATTTGCAAAAATGTTTGACTTTTACATTTGCCAGACCCTTTACCAGAAGAGAATCAAAAAAAAAAGAAACCTAAAAAAACCCCAGTGCTAGGTGAAATATGGACAAACTCAGCAATTGGGTTGTTTGGACAGTGGTTGGGTTAAATGCTCAGCTCATCATTCTGGGCAGTTTTATTTAACTCAACTATTGCTTAAGATTATTACCTAATTTCTTTCTTAAAATGAACCCAAAATATGTTGGAAATTAACATGTATTCAATGAGCATTTATTAAGTTGATTAAATAATAATCATACAATAAACATTTTTAAATTGCTTAAATGTTCACCTTTTGATTATTGCTGATGCTTCTAGTAATTATGTGTCTGATTTTTAATCAACAACCTATTCTGGGTTTATTTTAAGTAAGCCATATAGTAATTTGTAAACAATAGTTGAGACCAGAAAGCTGGTTTAAAGATTTAACCTAACAGCTGGGTCAAAACAACCCAGTCTCTGGGTTTGTCCATATAAACTACTTTTAACTTTATGAGCCATTTTTACAGTTATCTACATTCAACTGGTGTCAAAACACTTTAGTGGATGAATTAATTCACTTGCCCTCAAGTTCACACAGGTGTCTTGTCAGAGTAACCACAGGTGTGTTTCAGCACTATAAACTAAGATCCACTGATGTTTGACAATGACACATTTTTGTCTTCATTTCAAACAGTTATTGCTTTATAACTGAAACACTAACCTTAAAAAGAGCTTTAAAAGAGCATGCTTTATTTTTATTTTAAAAGTTTGATATGTTTTTTGTTTGTTTTTGGGGTTTTTTTTAACCCAAATGCTGGGTTCAGCTTGTTGTTTCATTTTATTGGGTTATTTTGAACATTTTTACCCAGGTGCCAAGTAGTTTTTTGGCACTTCAAAAATGCATTTTTTGTTTTTATACCCAAATGCTGGGTTCACCTTGTTGGGTCATTTTATGGGGTTATTTTCAACATTTTAAGCAGGTGCTAGGTAGTTTTTTCAGCACTCCAAAAATTGCATTTTTTTTAACCCAAATGCTGGGTTCACCTTGCTGGGTCATTTTATGGGGTAGTTTTTAACATTTTAACCCAGGTTCTGGGTAGTTTTTCTGCACTCCAAAAAATGCTGTTTTTTTTTTTAAACCCAAATGCTGGTTTCAGCTTGTTTGGTCATTTTATCGGGTTATTTTTAACATTTTAACCCAGGTGCTGGGTAGTTTTTCTAAACTCCAAAAAAAATCCTGGGTTATTTTTTTTTTTAAACTCAAATGCTGGTTTCAGCTTGTTTGGTCATTTTATTGGGTTAAAAATTGTAAATGTTAAAACATTTTTAAGACTAGGTAAGACTAGGTAATTTTTTAACCCAAATGCTGGGTTCAGCTTGTTGGTTCATTTTATTGGGCTATTTTTAGCATGTTTATCCAGGTACTACAGATATGTTGCTATATAAAGCAAAGACATGCATATACTTTGAGCATGTGTCTAAACACTTTTTTTCAGAGCCAGTAATTTAAGCTCTATAATATGCACAGAAAACACTATAATGAAGCTTTCAAACAAACTAAATAAGGTCAAATGCAAGTACTTTTTTCCAGAGCCTTTTTGCCAACTCAGCAGCCCAGTACAACCTTTCAAAGATAAAAGCCGGTCACCAAAAACTGCTTCCAGCTGACAACATGCCAAGCATCATAATAGGTTAAAACAACCAGCCAGGCCTCAGTGAACAAAATTCACTGAGTAGCAGCAGATACAAGCCCTATTCGCAAACTTAAAGCAGAGATTAATGTGACAGATCCAGTAATGCAAGACATCCGCTTCAATCAGCCTTTGTTCATTTCTGAACTGCTGACACACCCTTGAAAGCATCCCAGCAGCCCTCCAGAGAGATCACACAATGGAGACAGCCAATCACAGAGAGACCCTCAGCCAAATATTGACTGAGCAAGGTTCACCCCCTCTCCCCAGCCCCAATACACAACACACAAAGACCAGTGAAGAAGATAACCCATTCATAACAGATAATCCATACAATCCATTTACAATAACATCATTAATGACGCTCATTAGTATGAGAATATGCTGACTCACCTTAATTTCCCAGTGAGCTGGGTTTGAAAAGCTTGTCTATCCTTATGCTGTTGATACTCCACTCACGCTGTCACTCAGACTGTGTACTAACAAGCCGGCCAGGGCTCTGCCTGTCACTCCAGGCGCTCATGAATAATGCAGGAGGAAGTCTAAGACCCCGCCTCTCTCTAGAGTGACGCCCAATGCACACGTGTGCTGTGAATCCTACTATGGCAGAGCTTCACTCATGAATACTAATGAAATCTGACGTCATTATTTAAGCCTCCTGAATGGTCCAGCCCACACGTGATTAATATTAACGAGGCACGGCAAGGGTGTGTATTAGGATACAAGACTTTGGCTAAGCATTTTACTTATAACTAACTAACTAAATAAAGTTCTGTATAAATGTTTGTGAAAGGTCACTGGGCTGGAAGCACATATGGATTTCACATTAGAGTGAAGCAAACAGCATTACACCAATCCCTAAATATAGTAGTATATAAATGGAGTTCTTATAATAGATATGATCTTCAATTTTTTAAAGCCAACAACTCTTTAGAGAGAGAAAGAGTGTGTTCATGGAGTGGCTGTATGAAATTAAGTATTTTTAAATTAGTATAATGTTTACTTGTCAATGATTTTTTTTTTGTAATATGAATATGACAAATTATTTTTGTTTAAATGTCCAAAAACTGAAATATAGAACTGATTTAAACATTTTTTATTTATGTTTTTGACACAATAGTAAGCAAATATTTATTAGACTGCTTAAAAAATATTTTTAGTAATATTTAGAAAAATATTGGTCACATAGATAATTGTTGTACTTTGTACTAATGAACGTATTTTAATTAATGAAATCGACTGGTTTACTACACTTTAAAAGTATAGGATCTTCATAATGTTTATTTTCTAATATGACTATTTTCAATATTTATGTCAGACTTTTTTTTTGTTTAAATGTCCAAAAACTAACATTCAGAACTGATTTTGACATTTTTTTATGCTTTTGACACAGCAATAAAGCAAATATTCATTAGACTCACTGTAAAAAGAAAGAAAGAAAGAAAGAAAGAAAGAAAGAAAGAAAGAAAGAAAGAAAGAAAGAAAGAAAGAAAGAAAGAAAGAAAGAAAATAATGTAATTTGCTTTCTCTAAAATGGATTCAAAGTAGTTAATCAACTTACTGACTGGCATAAAATAACATAAAAATAGTATCTTTATAATGTTTACTTTTTTACTTATTTTGCAATATTAATATGACAGATTATTTTTGTTTAAATGTCCAAAAACTAAAATTCAGAACTGATTTTAACAACATTTTTTTATGTTTTTGACACAATAGTAAGCAAATTTGATTACAATGCATGCAAAAAATAAATAAATAATAAAATACAAAAATATGAAAACAAAGATAATTGTTGTAGTTTACTTTCTTTCACTAAAATGGATTCAAAGAAGATTAATCCATTTGAATTAATGCAATTAACTGTCGTAAAATAACAATTACACTATGTTATTAATGTTTACTAAAATTAACTACAATATAAACATATAACAAAAAAATAAATTATATTGCTTTCTTTCACTAAAATCTATTCAAAGATGATTAATACATTTTAATTAATGAAATTGGCTGGCCAAAAATAACAAGTATAGTATATTTATAATGCTTACTTTGCAATATGCTTATTTACAAAAAAACTCATATTTATGACTGATTTTAATGCATTTAATTTATGTTTTGACATAAGAAAATATTCATTAGACTGCCTCAAACTAAATAAAAATAGAAACAACTTAATCAATAAATATAACAGATTATTTTTGTTTAAATGTCCAACATTTTAATTTTTTTATCATTTGACAAAATAGTAAGCAAATGTTCATTAGACAGCATGAACAAAAAACATAAATATACAAAAATATATAGACACATTGTTCTATTTTGCATTCTTTTCACAAGATTTATTCATTTTAATAAATTAATTTAGACTGGCCTAAAATAACATAGTATAGTATATTTATAATATTGACAGATTATATATTTGTTTAAATGCCCAAAAAATTAATTCAGAACTGATTTTAACAAAAAAATACAAAAAAATAAAATAAAATATAAAATAATATAATACAATATAAAACAGAGAACTGTTGTATTTTGCTTTATTTTATTTTAATGAATTCAAAGAAGATTAATCAATTTTAATTACTAAAATTGACCAGTGTAAAATAACATAAGTATAGTATCTTTATAATGCTGACAGAATATATTTGTTTAAATGTCCAAAAAATTAATTCACAACAGATTTTTTTATGTTTTTGACAAAATAGTAAGCAAATATTTATTAGACTTCATTAAAAAAAAGATACAAAAATATATATTTATCAAAACATAAATAATTGTTGTATTTTGCTTTCTTTCACTATAATGTATTCAAAGAAGATTCATACATTTTAATGAATGAAATTGACTGGCAAAAAATATCATAAGTATAGTATCTTTATAATGTTTATTCTGCAATATGATTATTTACTTTGAAATATGAATTTGACAGATTATATTTGTTTAAGTGTCCAATAACTGGTATCACAACTGATTTATAAAAAATTGGTTTTGATTTCTATTTTTTGACATGGTTATAAAAACATAAAACACTATTTATTATTTTATTATCATTATTATTTGTTTAACAATCAAAATGGTCAGAAAATGGAAAAAAAAATATCAATTGGTTGATTTTGTTTTTATCTCTTAAAAACATTCACACATTTTTTGCTTTCCTGAAAATTATAAATAATTAAATAAAACACGATTTAAACATATATATATATATATATGGTTTAACAATGCAACAGCTAAATCTTTCTAAGCACCCCTGCATTCTCTGGGGTTCAGTTACATCTGGTTTGGGAATCACTGTTGTAAAGAGGATCTGTTTCCATAGTGTGGCACAACGGCACAGCGGTAAACAACTTTACACCACCACTGTGAAAAATAACTTTTGAACGCTGCTAAAAAGCATTTGCGCACTGTGTTAAGGGTGCAAAGAGTATCACACCATAGCTAATTGTAGCTGTAACTGACAGCAGCATTAGAAAATAAAATAGCCTGACGCTTGCTCATGCACACGTGTTTACAAACAGACATTAGTTTACAGTACAAGTCCGCAACAAACGCTGCTGTTACTGAAGCGAAGGAAGAACACATGTTTCGTGACAGCTGGAGCTCAGCTCAACAGTGCATGTCCACTGTTCTCTCTTAAAACACATTAACAGTTTCAAAGTTAACGTTAAAAAGATTTACTTTGACTTAGCCTACGTGGAAATGACAAATTGACATGAATTCACCTCTTAACAAAACACGTGTCAGTTTGTTGACAGAATTCCAAATGGTAACTTGTAACTTACATCTCCCTCCCAGAGAAAAACAAGGTCCAAAGTAATCCGATATAATTCACACAAGTCTGCTGCTTGCCATAACCTTTTTGTCTGGAGGTAGTCTTGCGTTACAGCCCAGCCATTTTGTGCGAACAGGGGTGTGGATGAAATTAAAATTAACTACGCATGGCCACACCCACCGTGCGCAAATCACGCCCAATGAATGGCAAAGACACGCCCATGTCTGGACAAACATGCGATACCTGTTTAATGTGTCTGTTTCTATTTGACTAAGATTTATTAGGAGTTCAAACCAGTGCTTAAAGGGATAGTTCACCCAAAAATGGAAATTTGATGTTTATCTGCTTACCCCCAGGGAATCCAAGATGTAAGTGACTTTGTTTCCTCAGCAGAACACAAACGAAGATTTTTAACGAAAACCGGTGCAGTCTGCCAGCCAAATAATGACAGCAGATGGGCACCAAACCTTTAAAAGTAAACAAAAACATGCACAGACAAATCCAAATTACACCCTGCGGCTCGTGACGACAATGTTCTAAGACACGAAACGATTGGTTTTTATGAGAAACTGAACAAGTATTTATATCATTTTTTACCTTTGATACACAGCCACGTCCATCTGTCATGAGCACAAGCTCATCATCCGGCTCGTGACATGTGAACGCGCTCTGGTGTAGTATACGCAAACGCCAGAAGCGATCTGTCGCATGTATACAACACTCATTGTTTACACAGTGCACAGAGATTGTGGGCATAGCGGCTGTTCAAAATGGTAATTACTTGCGCTTATCCTGATTGTTTAAACCAATTTAAAGCTAAAAGATTACGTTTGCTCGCGCAAATTCATCCGGAACTTTTCACTGATTTCCCCTTACGGCATTTGCGTATTCTACGCCAGAGCGCGTGCACATGTGACGTGACTGATGCCAAACTCGTGCTCATGACAGATGGACGTGGCTGTGTTTCAAAGGTAAAAAATTATATAAATACTGTTCAGTTTCTCGCAAAAAACGAGCGTTTCGTGTCTTAGAACATCAACGTATCGTCACGAGTCGCAGGGTGTAATTTGGATTTGTCTGTGCATGTTTTTGTTTACTTTTAAAGGTGCCATAGAATGCATTGAGAGAATATTTTAAATTGTTCTCTGATATCTACATAGAAGGTATATGGCATAGGAAAGGGCAAAAAATCTCCAGAAACGGTTTTACAGGTCCATTTACAACCCTAGGATTTGCCCCTAGAATGAAATGCTCTGTTTTTGCCTTATTTGGAAGCTTCATGAATATTAATGAGCTCTGCTCTGATTGGCTGTTTCACAGAGCGGCTCAACTCTATAGCTGGCACATTGACAAAAATATATATTTAAATATAGCTGCTAGCAGCAATTAAGGGGCCAAGCCTTTGTGGCCGCTTTGGCATGTGTATACGTTGGATTTTATTTAGATGCTTTTAACCATTTAGCTGTCACCGTCATTTTTGAACACTGAAGTGAAAACGCAGCTTTCAGACCAAGGTTATTATAGCTTTGGTTTTAAAATTTTTTTAATTGCTTTTATTTGCCCCAGTAAAAAGGGTCTAGCAACGCCCCTGGCTGTGACCAACACTAACAATACAACTTCAGTTTTCCCGGAACATTCAATGACGTCAATAAACGTTGATGCCACAACTACCTGTATAAGAACTTTGTTTCTGCATTAACCTAACTACAGTCTAGGGCACAGGTTTTTAAACCCTAGGTCAAAAATAGGTCGCAAGATGATGGAAAATGTTAGCCTGGCTAACGCCAGACCACGTCATGATTCGTGGTCTGGGAACCACATGTTCATTTTCTCGTATTTGAGGCGTGGTTTACGATTGCCCAGAGCCATTTATTGGGCGATACGAATGTCTATCAAATGCGCCTGTGCGTAGCTCATAGCCAATCGTTTCAATTATACCGGATGACGTATGTAGAGCGAACGCCAAAAGTTGCTCTTTTTTCAAAATAAACGTGCGTTCTAAACTACTTAGAACACTATCTAAGGCTGCATCGAAAGATAACTTTGCGTCTGCTGCCATGCTGGATCCATAGTGATAAACAAACTGCTTCGGTGAGTCGCATAGAAGGCTTCATCGTCTTGCTGCTCCCTCCCCGTTCTGTGATTGGTTCCCTATCTGAGGTGAAAATTTGGTCCATGGTTTCCAGGCTGCCTAGAAGCGTGAATAAAATCGCGCTTTTAAAATTAAAGCACACTTTGTGGTTTTGAATTATGTTTAACTCTTATCTGTATGACAAAAAATAGTGGACTATTTGCCGAGGTACGTGAGCCCAACGCCTGGTACTTTCAGTTTTGCTTTGTTTTGGTTTCTTAGCTTTATATATTTTTTGCGTTTTTTTTTTTTTTTTAGAAAAACCTACTTTTTCGAACTACTCCTAGGTTTTTCACCTGATCGAAACCAAACCAGTGCGGATATCAATAATTATTAAAAAAAAGTTGAACTTTCGTCTCACCATCACAAAGGGATGCCAAAATGTTTAAAAGGGGTGGGGCCGCTTTTAATAAAATGCCTATAACCCCTGAATGGAATGAGATATCTCCATCAAACTCAGAACACATGTAAGAACTCAATCTGAGGTCACAGGAACAAAATAGCAGAGTTTAGAGCAGAGCGCTCTAAGAGGGAAAAGCATAAAATGGCTATAACTATGCAACTGCTTGTCCTATCAACATGAAAAGTTGGCCTTGGTCCAAAGTGCCACAAGTATCTATAAGGACATATGTGTATCTCAAAAAAAAAAAAAAAAAAAACATGCCCGCCATTGGCTGATGAAGTTTGAGCACCTAAGACAAGTTAAATAGAGGCAGATTGGTACGAAACTTGGTGGGCCCGTTTGACTCATTGCCCCAAAGGTCTGTGAGAAATTTGAAAGAAATCGGCCACTGGGGGGGGCGATATTGCTTTTTTCTAATTTGTAAATGATTGCGCAGTTTTTCACACATACACGCAATATTCATATAATATGATGGAACTCATCATTCTGGATAACTTTGCCTCTAGAACCACTTCTGTCAATCAAATTGTTTGTTAAAAGATTGAGAAGATGTAAAAAAAACTACCTTTGTGAACTAGTCCTAGGTTTTTCACCCAATCGGAACCAAACCAGTGCAGAAACATTCTCTGGACAGTGAAAATCAATAATCATAAAAAAGTTGAACTTTAGACACACCATTGTAAAGGGCCGCCAAAACGTTCACAAGGGAGAGGGCCACTTTTAGTAAAATGCCTATAACTAAACGGAATGAGATATCTCCGTCAAACTCAGAACACATGTAAGAGCTCAATCTGAGGTCACAGGAACAAAATGGCAGAGCTTGGCTACTTGGTGGCACTCTAAGAGAGAAAAAGCAGAAGAATGGCTATAACTATGCAACCGCTTGTCCTATCAACATGAATAGTTAGGCACGATCTTGGTCCAAAGTTCCACAAGCGTCTATAAGGACATATGTGTCTCTAAAAAAAATAAATAAAAAAAAACATGGCCACCATTGGCTGATGAAGTTTGAGCACCTATTAGACAAGTTAGAGGCAGACTGGTACTAAACTCAGTGGGCCTTGCTTTTTAAAAATTGTAAATGATTGCAAAGTTTTTCACACATACATGCAATATTCATATCATATGATGGAACTTTTCATTCTGGACAACTTTGCCTCTGGAACCACTTCTGTCAATCAAACTGTTTGTTAAAAGGTTGAGAAGATGTAAAAAACCTACTTTTGTAAACTAGTCCTTGGTTTTTCGCTTAATCTGGAAAAAAAACACTGCAGTACAATTCTTTGGACTCTCTAGGTCAATAATAATCAAAAAAGATTATTTAGCCTTTGGGAAACTCTAACGGGGTCGTTTAGAAAAGAGGTCTGTCCAAATTTACTTAAAGTCCTATAAAGCCTTGAGGAAAACTCAAAACATCACAAAACCTGCTAAGCACATGCGACAGGTGATTCTAAACAAGCATGCAAAGTTTTAATAAGATCGGACCACAGCTGGCACTATAACAGTTAAAAAAAGGCTTCAAAAACACTGTATTTCTATGGTAAATTACATGGATTTTTCCTAAAAATGTTTTCATATGTGCTTAAATGTCTTAAAGCATTTGAACACTGGTAATCGATGAAATAACACATTATTGTACTTACATTTTATTCATTGCTTGTCATGTCGTTGTGGTAAACCATTGTTGCCTTACCCATAAGAAAAACCAAAAACACTCGGGAAGAAAAGTATGGTTTATTTGTTTTGAGACTATCATCATGGTAGTGGAATTCATTTTTAATGTCAAATCCTTTACTCGAAGGAAAAATCATTTGGCTTGGTACAACTTCAGAGCACTCAGTTCGTCAAACAATTCATATGCTGAGTAAGTATAACATCTCAATGTATGATTATTACAGAAAATAAATACAGCCAGTGTTCTCCTCTGCACAGTTATCAATCCAAGTGCTTCTGCACAGACAACCTTGTGTTTTATAATGAATATATCGGTAAATTGATTTATATTGAAGACGTGGCTAACATATTAGGTGTTGCTTTTCTCGTATCTCTCCAACATCCTTAGTTTTGCTGTACACTGCCAGGTTATGCAGCATCACAACCAGTCCGTAGGAATAACAATGAAAATGTTAATGCTTCTGTGCAATATCTGAAAAGCTTTAGCAACCAGTTAAGGGGGTTTACGTGTTTACTAACGTCCACAATCACTTATTTTGAATAAAGACCAACAAGACAATGACAAATAACAGAACTGAGGTGGCTGGCAGACAACAAATGCACTATAAAAAACAAAAAACAAAAAAGCATACAGTAGTCAACACAGTTTCACACAGCTTTGGGTCATTCTTTGTAGAATCAGTAGTTGGAAATGGTATTAAAATAAATGGCTGAATTAAATGTTTAAGATAAATAAGGCTGTTATGTGCCTTTACTATTACTTGGGCCTTTACAAAAGGATGTTAGGCTGTATTTAGCTGAGCAACATCTGAACAAAGGGATGATGTTTACATATAAACAGCAATGAACACACATTAACGTCTTTCTGTGGGTGTTTGCAAAATATGCCTATAACACTGGAACACCATCCTGATTTTCCTTTGTTGCAACAATGAATTTAACATTTTGTGTTAAATCATTTGTTAAGCACATACTCTACTGTAACTGTTGAGTAGCACTGAGGTTTCTTGCATTGCTTCGGCAGTATTTCTACGTTAGCACTAACCCGACTCATTCCTACCAAAAGTGCAAATAGAGAGGGAGTGAAAAATGATTCCTCCCAAAATCTCAGGTAAAAATAACGTCAGTTTAAGACCAGATACATTACTTGTTTTTTAAAGTACAAACCTCTCACCCTGTTGTAAACCTGTACAAATAAAGTGATCTTTTTGTGCACCTCATGTGATTTGGCACTTTGGACATTTGAAACAAGTTTTGCATTGAGGTGCTATAGTTGGTACACTGGTTAGTGAGGGACATTGCCTTTGGGCATTTAAAACAATTAATTCGTTAAGCAAAACCTTTATGAAAAAGGGCAAAAAAGACAAATTATTCCAGCAGCCCCACCAGTTGCAAACTTATTAATCTTCCTATTCGTCTTGCAGTTGTTAAAACTCTTAGTACAGGGCTGTAATTCATCATGGTTTTACATTTCTGGAGTCCAAATACAATAAGACTTTAGAGAAGTGTGCTTACGAAACCACAGGGGGCTGGTTCAGAGCGTTTTCTCCAAATGGAGGCTGGTCAACTTCATGCCTAAGAAAAAGTTTTTCTTGTTTCTGAACTTGCTTAGTTAACAAGAATCCAGTGAGACTCACTTTGGTAAATGCTTTAGTCCCTTCAGCCCTTCATTACCAAAAAAAATTAAACAAAACCAAACGTTTGGTAGGAAATAAACTTGTCAATATAATTACACATCAAAAAGTAGATTTATGGGGAATATGATTAAGTCTGATTTTCTAGTTGCTTGAATCAATTCAGCAAGGCTCTCTGAGGCCTTTTAGAGCATTTAAGTTTTATATGAGAACATTTATATGAAATCATACGACTTGCAGATTTCTTTAGGGCCCATAGAAAAAAAAAATATTGAATAAAAGTTGAAACTGCATGTATCGGAGTATATGCTGCAATTACAGTACACTACCAGTAAAAAGATGAGGTTTTATGCTTTGTTATTAGGGTTTTCCACATTTAATAATACGGTTATCCAAACTATAAAAAAAAAAAAAAAATGGAAATATGGGAATTATGTAGCTCCCAAGCATACTCAGCATTGTTGTTAGCTGTTTTTCCATCAGTATGTAAGGTGAAACAAAAAAAAAAACACAAAACTAAAAAGTTAAGATGGATAAAAAAAACTAAATAATGGACAAGATGGACCAAAAAAGAAACCAAACCAAACCAAACAAAAACAAAACGAAAAAAGATAAGATGGACCAAAAAAAAAAAGAAACAACAAAACATAAAAACATAAAAAAAACCACACAATTTTAATTGCAAGAAATTACTATGCTTGCACAATTTATAATCATATTTTCTCTTTTCAAGCATAAGATGGACCAAACAAAACAAAAACAAAAGAACAAAAAGGTTAAGATGGATAAAAAAAAGCAAAAAATATAAGATGGATAAAAAACTAAATGGATAAGAGGAACCAAAAATCAAAATCAAAACAAAACAAAAAGATTAGATGGACAAAAAAATGAATAAAAACAATGGATAAGACAAAAAACAAAGCAAAACACAACAAAAAATGAAACACAAAACAAAAAAACAAAAACAAAAAAAGGTAAGATGTTTTAATAAAAAAAAAAAAAAAAACAATGGATAAGATTGACAAAAAAACAAAACAAACAAACAACAAAAACAAAACACAGCAAAACAAAACGGGGAAAAACACTATTTTAGTTGCAAGGAATTACTATGCTGGCAATGTATAATTGAATTTATAATTCATCTCAAGCATAAGATGGACCAAACAAAACAAAACAAAAACAAAAAACAAAACAAAAAAGATAAATAAGGTGGGACAAAAAACAATGAATAAAAAAATGGACAAAAAAGCAAAACAAAAAGGATAAGACTGATTAATAAAAAAAGAACAATGGATAAGATGAACCAAAAAAAGAGAAAGAAACTAAAACAAAACAAAACATATGAGATTGATTACTAAAAAACAAAACAATGGCTAAGATAGACAAAAAAAAGCAAAACAACAAATGGATAAAAAAAAAACTAAATAATAGATCAAAGGGACCAAAAAACAAACAAGCCAAAACAAAACACAAGACAAAAATATAAGATGCATAAAAAAATAACAATGAATAAGATAGACCCCCCCAAACAAAACAAAAATTACACCAAAAAAATAAATAAAAATCACAACTAAAAACGCTATTTTAATTGCAAAGACTTAGTGCTGTTAAACGATTAATTGTGATTTATCGCATCCAAAATAAATGTGTCTACTGTGTATATTTATTATGTATATCAATACACACATACAGTATTTATTTAAAAATATTTACATGTATATATTTTATTGGTATTATATGTAAATATTTTTAATATATAAACTTTTTTTTCTTAAATATACACATGCATAATAAACATACACATATAGTAATGTACAGAAAAACGTTTATTTTGGATGTGATTAATCACGATTATTCGTTAAACATCCCTACAAGGAATTACTATGCTGGCACAATTTATATTCATATTTTCTCATTTCAGGCATTTGCCTTTTAGATCAACATTTTTTATTTTTTTTTTAAATCAAAAGCAACAAATCTGATTTGTCCCAACTTTTGCCTGGTAGTGTTATTGAATACTGAACCACAACGAAATTCTGACTATTAATGATGAGATGCGTGCATTAGCACTGCTTGCAAAACTAATGATCCTTTCACTAAACATGCACCTATGGAAACAATAGTTATTGCACTTACCATATGCATCTGTAACATAAAAACACAAACAAGCTGTGATACTGGGTATTATTAATTAACTGTCTTCTGTTTTCTCTTATGTTGTGGGAGAAACACAGATGGTAGAAAAAACATCTAAAATGGTCTAAAACGAGACCTGCGTGCCCTGAGGAAACCATTAAAAAACTATTAAAACAACCCTTAATCCAACCAAAAGCCCTAATAAAAAAATAATGAACAAAAATCACTGAGAAATTATAGCAAAACCATTTTCTGAACCATGACACTCTTACGGTTGACCCTTGTTCCAAAGATGCTAACAAAGGCTGACAAAGAAAGATCAGATATGAACCAACTAGAAATGAAGAAAGAGTAAAGATGAAACAATGCTGATAGATAGCAACCTAAGGCCTATCATTTTGGCAACACGCATTTGGACTTGTTTCTTTTCATTTACCGCACACATTTCCTTTGAGAAGAACTAAAAGAGAGGTTACATTGTTTAACTGACAATGGCAGAAACCTTCTAGGTACCGTGGAAGTTGATTCCAGCGCTAGACTTCCCGCACTAATGTAGTGAAGCTATAAGCCAACAATGACTGGTCCGTTCCTATGTAACACGATCCCCATACGAGGCTTCAGGCCCTAAAAATATGGAGGGTTTAAGGCAACTTCAGATTAACTGACATTGAAGTCAATTATTCACCATTTTAATAATCAATCACCCCAATTTGATATGATCCTATGAAGATGTCCTGTTTAAAACCCATCTGCAACAGGGCGACTATTGAGTTAACCGCCTCTTTTCGCTGTATAGTTGCTGGCGTTTATGCCTGGTTAATGTCACTGTCAGTGTCGTTGGATCTGAGGGAGGAAATGGCCGCTCCGTGTCTCTCAGTATTGATATCAGAGTTCCTCACAGCGCTGTGTGCGGCTCGAGCAGCCCTTCCTGCCCTCATGTGGCTTTCTGCTTCTGGTTGCAGTTGTTGTCAGGAGAGGAGAGACAGTTCTGTTCACTGGCCTGAACGCTGCTCGGCTGTTCCTGTTGTTTCGAGCGTCTGGACTTCACGGGTAAAACCAGCACCAGCAACACACAGAGCAGGTGAATGCAGCAGTACCACGAGCTGAAGAGGGAAAATAACACACAGCACATCAGGAATTTTAGTTGTGATTTTGTCATTTGTTGGAAATCTTATGCATGTTATTGTTTGTAAGCTGTTCTTCAGAAAAATCCTACTGGTCCCACATATTCTTTGGTTTTTCAGTATTTTTGTGTATTTGAACCCTTTCCAACAATGACTACATGATTTTGAGATCCATCTTTTCACACTGAGGACAACTTTGGGACTCATTGATGCTCCAGAAGGAAAAAACATGCATTAAGAGCCAGAGGGGCGAAAACTTTTGAACGGAATGAAGATGTTAAATTTTTTATTTATTTTTTTTTGCCTAAATATCTTTTTTTTTAGTACTGGTTTTCAGAAGCTACAGAACATTCATGTTTCCTAAAAGACAAAATAAGTTAAATTTACCCTGATCTTTCACCCCCCAGCTCTTAATACATTGTGTTTCATTCTGGAGCATCAGGGAGTGTTGAACCCTCTGTAATAGTTGCATGTGAATCCCTCAGTGTGAAAAGATGGATCTCAAAATCATACAGTCATTATTTACATATATTCCACAAGAGAATTAATAGTTGAATTTATAAAAATGACCCTGTTCA
This sequence comes from Garra rufa, assembly GCF_049309525.1. Lineage (NCBI taxonomy): Eukaryota > Metazoa > Chordata > Actinopteri > Cypriniformes > Cyprinidae > Garra > Garra rufa. Next base: position 35,066,891 of record NC_133381.1, on the reverse strand, counting down.
AAAGTTTACATACGCTTGAGTCTTAATATTTTGTCGTTGCCTGAATGATCCACAACTGTGGATCATTCAGTTCAGATCATTTGTTTATTGATAGTTGTTTATAAAACATTCGTTTGACCTGAACAGTTAAATTGCCTGCCGTTCTTCAAAAAAGTCCTTCAGGTCCCACAAATTCTTTGGTTTTTCACTATTTTTGTGTATTTGAACCCTTTCCAACAATGACTGTATGATTTTGAGATCCATCTTTTCACACTGAGGACAACTGAGGGACTCATATGCAACTATTACAGAAGGTTCAAATGCTTACTGATGCTCCAGAAGGAAAAACAGAAGGGTGAAAACTTTTGAACGGAATGAAGATGTTAATTTTTGTATTTTTTATTTTGCCTAAATATCTTTTTTTTTTTAGTACTGGCCTTCAGAAGCTACAGAAGATACTTACAGGTTTCCTAGAAGACAAAATAAGTTAAATGTACCCTGAGCTTCAAATTCAAAAAGTTTTCACCCCCCAGGTCTTAATGCATTGTGTTTCCTTCTGGAGCATCACTGAGTGTTGAACCTTCTGTAATAGTTGCATATGAGTCCCTTAGTTGTCCTTAGTGTGAAAAGATGGATGTCAAAATCATACAGTCATTCAGGGTTCATATACACAAAAATGCTGAAAAACCAAAGAATTTGTGGGAACTGAAGGATTTTTTTGAAGAACAACGGGCAGTTTAACTGTTTAGGACAAACAAGGGACTCATGAACAACTATTATAAACAAAAGTGGATCATTCCGGTAACAACACAGTGATAAGAATCAAGTGTATGTAAACTTTTGAACAAGGTCTTTTTTTATAAATTCAACTAGTATTTTCTCTTGTGGACTATATGTAAACCTCTTTTATGTGAAATATCTAATCCAGGTCAGTACTAAAAAAATAACATGTATTTTGTATGATCCCTTTTATTTTGGTAAAATAATTAACATTTTGCAGATTTTGCAACATGTATGTAAACTTTTGACCTCACCTGTAGATACATAGATTGACAAACAGTCCTCAGTCTCATTCATTAATTATTGCATAGATTGTCACACATTCAAACTCCTCACAAAAACTTCCACCAACACGTTGCATACACACAAATTTGTTCTTAACCTTTTCCTAATGTTATTAAATTTTAAGTATTCTAACTGAGCAACAGCATGCACAGGGTTAGTCATTTGCATAAAAAAAAATGCCTTGCAAAAAGCTTTACATTTTCATCCTTTCGTCACTCTCATCAAAGATGTCTACAGACACGCTCTCACTAGATCATTGAGGAATGCCAAGTGCGCAGTCCTCTAAACAGTTCTTACACAATAAAATACCTTTCATACAGACCGTCTCAGTCAATATTTAGTGAATAAAGTCATTATTTTGTTTTCTTTGCACACAAAAAGTATTCTCGTAGCCTCATAACATTACAGTTGATCCACTGATGTCACATGGACTATTTTATCAATATCCTTACTACCTTTCTGGGCCTTGAATGTGTCAGTTGCATTGCTGTCTATGCAGAGTCAGAAAGCTTTCGGATTTCATCAAAAATATCTTATTTTGTGTTCCGAAAATGAACAAAAGTCTTATGGGTTTGGAGCAACAGGATGAAACCTATGTTCTGGTGCTCTCAGGTATTAAGTCTTAATCCAGTCGGCTACATCACTCCATATCTTTTGAACACAGTGTTGTTCTCACTGAGACATATGGAGGTCCTCATCACCTGAACATAATTTACTCTTTCCTGGCCTGAGCTCCCACAGCCTTCGATCTGATCCGCAGCAGCCGGTCACCAATCTCCCTGCCTAATTCTCTCTCTTTAATGAAAATGCTTTATGTGTTCTTCAGGCAGACTCATTTAACAGCACTGCTCCAAACAAATGACCATCATAGATTACCTTTATCTCAGCAGAAGCTGTGAAATAAATGGTCCTCTGCCAGCTCATAAAGTGTCACCAGACTCTGGCCTGTAAAGCCGTCTAATGAATGAAGTGAGACTACGGCGAGCGGAGATAAAATCAGCCTCTCATTTTTACCTGTCAGCTTCACGTCTCCCGCTAATAACTCTCAGCAACAGCTCAGTGGTGCAGGTTGGTTTACGGTGGCTTTCTGACCGGCTCTTTAAAGCGTTTCACTTCTTTATTAATGTTTTATCACAGGAGCTCACTCATAAACAATCTGGAAGAGCCTGTTGCATATTGATCGTCAGTCAGTGGAGGTGAATTCGTAACGGCTGGAGTCAGAGACATTAGGACCTGCGCTGGAATGCTCACATATTGGTGCAAATGCATTACTAACCTATAAAACTTTAGCGAAGGCCCCACTGCCAGGAGTACAAATGGCACAACAGTGTAACAAATGGCCATCTGCGTGCTGAACCATGTGATCACGTCGTAAATGAGCTTGAGTGTGGCTGAACCCAGGAAGTGTTGCCTCACATTGTGTCTTACCTGAAAAAGAGGAAATTGTCAATCTTTCAAAGCTCAAAAAATGACAGTAAGGTTCAATAGTTAACATTATTTAACTACATTAACAAACTAATTTAATTAATTTCCTTATTTACTAATGCATGATTAAAATCACAAGTTGTGTTTGTTAATATTAGTTAATGCACTGTGAACTAACATGAACAATGAACGACTGTATTTTTATTAACTAACATTAACAAAGATTAATAAACAGTGTAATAAATGTATTGTTCATTGTTCGTTCATGTTAGGTAAAACAATAACTAATGTTAATAAATTACACATTATTCTAAATTCTTACCAAAATGAAACATTTCAAACACAAAAGATTATATTTTTAATAAATGACCATCATTTTCAGATTTATAAGGTTTATATTTTCATTAAACCTGTTTTATTAAACCTGTTCACGTGTAATTAGGATTTTCCAAATACGTGAAGTATTTATATATTTAGTTTTCTTCTGGAAATACAGATGTTCACTTTTATAATTTAATGAAATTTACATTTAAATAATTCAAAGTTTAACAGTAGCACAATAAATGCTGGTTTTAATATAGTGCTTTAGTCTGTCAGAATACTTATTTATGTAGTTTCTTTCAATGTTTATGTGGGGGGAAAAAGAAATCACTTCAAGAATGTGTTTCTTCAGTTGAAATGTTGTAACTGCATGCATTCTGTAGTACCAGAATTTGTTTTGTCATCACAGGAATAGAATTCCATTTTAAAATACATTAAAATTGAAAAGATTTAGTTGAAATTGTAGTTATATTTTACAATATTACTGTATTTGTGGAATCAAATAAATGCTGCCTTGGTGAGCATTTTAAAAAAAATTCCAAAGCAATAATAAAAAAAAAAATCTTACCAACCGCAAACAGCTGTCTCAGATTTTTTAAATCTAGAATATTGGTTTAGTCAGGTTATTACTTTAGACAGTAGATTACAGTGTACAGTTACATGTGACATGCTTATACAGTCAAAAGTTTACATACACCTTGCAGAATCTGCAAGTTACTTATTTTACCAAAAAAAGAGGGATCATATAAAGTGCATTTTTTAGTAATAGTTGTTCTTGAGTCCCTTGTTTGTCCTGAACAGTTAAACTGCCTGCTGTTCTTCAGAAAAATCCTGCAGGTCCCACAAATTCTTTGGGTTTTCAGCATTTTTGTGTATTTGAACCCTTTCCAACAATGACTGTATGATTTTGAGATCCATCTTTTCACACTGGTGACAGCTAAGGGACTCATATGCAACTATTAATGAAGGTTCAAATGCTCACTGATGCTTCAGAAAGTAGCACAATGCAATAAGAGCTGGGGGTGTAAACTTTTGAACAGAATGAAAATATGTACATTTTTCTTATTTTGCCTAAATTTCATTTTTTTTTTTTTCATTTAGAACTGCCCTTCAGAAGCTACAAAAGATGCTTATATTAAATTTACCCTGGCCTGAACTTCAAATTCAAATGGTTTTCACCCCTGGCTCTTAATTATCGTTTTTCCTTCTGAAGCATCAGTGAGTGTTTGAACCTTCTGTAATAGTTGCAATAGTTGAGTCCCTCAGTTGTCCTCAGTGTGAAAAGATGGATTGTTGGAAAGGGTTCAAATACACAAACATGCTGAAAAATCAAAGAATTTGTGTGACCTTTTTTTTTTTTTTTCTAAAGAACAGCAGGCAGTTTTTCTCTTCAGGACAAACAAGGAACTCATGAAGAACTATCGCTAAACAACAAAAAATATATGTAAACTATTATTTTCTCTTGTGGACTATATTTACCTGCCTTTTATTTGAAATATCTTATTCAGGTCAGTACTAAATAAAAAATATGCATTTTGCATGATCCCTCTTATTTTGCAGATTCTGCAAGGTGTATGTAAACTTTTGACCTCAACTGTATTCAGAATATCCAAATTCTGATTAATAAAAGAATATTCAGTACACAGAGAAAAGTGAAAACAGCTCTGGAAGCAACAGTGTATCATGCAGGCAATGCCTTGGGCTAAATAGTTTATATTTGGAGTAGCATTTCAAGATGGACTACTGTAACTTAGTGACCTACTTTTTTCTCTTTAGTTGGCGAGGCCTTGATCATTACCACAGTATTATGCAGCACATGACTAGCTGAATATAATAACCTTGACTGAGCGCATATAGTCTTTTCTCGATCTCTGCATGTCTCTCATTTATTATTGGAGAAAACCAATGTCAAATTCATTCTAATCTAACAGTATTTTTCAATCCGAACCGCTCCCAGTAGATGTGCTATGAAGTATTCATCAGATCAAACTTCTTCAGGTGCTTTTTGATATTATTCTGAAATAAATCTTGCTTTGACAACCCATCTTATGTAAAGAGTACTCACTGCCCGTGCTGCCATTGTTACAACAATGCCTGTGACGAAGGTCAGGTAATACCCTGGGTAAACTCCATGCCAGATGGCTGAGAGCAGGAATGTGGCCGCAGTCGGATTGTATGGGCAGCGCTCGTAACACACTCTGCAGAGAACAGCAACAAAGCTCACATTGTTTTTGAGATTTCAGGAAGTACAAACATGCTCAGTCAAGATGATTCTGTTTAGTTCAAGTGTTCACCTTTTCAACCAATGCGCTGTCTGAATGTTCCAGTTATCCAAGAACATCTTGAAACTGGTGGCAAACTGTTTAGGACATCAAGAAAAAGATGATATCTCAAGGTTCAGGTCGAGTGAGAAGACAAACATGTGAAAGTAGCATATTTTAACTGTCTTACCTCAATATTAAGTATTCTTAAGTTTGATATTCTGTCCCATTTTGGAGTGCCATCTGTGTTATAGCCATTAAACCCAAAACCAGCCGCATTGTTGATGGCATCAGCTGTAAAAGAGTTTAAGAATCTACTGAGTGACACATTCTCACATTATCTGATTTAATATGACAAAAAAAAAACATCTAATATGCAACTAGAAATGCCTTTTATGAACACAAGAGGGCAGTATTATACTCTAACATGGTCTATGTTTACAGTCAAAAACTTGCTATGCTCTATATACTCTGTATTTTTGTTATTATGTGATAAAGCATGCATTATGCAATGACAAACATCTAAAAAAATGACCTTATTAAAGAGATAGTTCACAAAAAAAAAAAATAAGCCATGATTTACTCACTCTCAAGCCATACTATGTGTATATGACTTTTTTTTCTTTCAGACAAATGCAATCAAAAGTTATATTAAAAAGTGTCCTGGCTCTTCCAAGCTTTATAATGGAAGTGTATCGGTGTTGAGATTTTGAAATCCAATGAAGTGTGTTTATCCATCATAAAAAGTACTCCACAAATTCTGGGGGTTAATAAAGGCCTTTTGAAGTAAATCGGTGCATTTCTTTAAGAAAAATATCCATATTTTAAACTTTATAAACTGTCATATGCATGTTTACAAAAGATGAACGCAGAAGAGCAGTGGAGAGAGCAAAACAAAATGCCAGTCACAAATCAGAGGTACAAAACGAGGGTTTATAAAGGAAAATGTCTGAAGCCAAGAGGAGACTGGTTTTCCTTTGCTGTAAACAAAACTTGGTTCTACACTACATCCTTAAAGTTTTAAATAACCATATTTTTCTTACAAAAATGCATCAATTCACCGCAGAAGGCCTTTATTAACCACCCAGAGCCATGTGGAGTACTTTTTATGATGAATGGAAGCACTTTATTGGACTTTGAAATCTCAACACCCGTTCACTGCCATTATAAAGCTTGGCAGAGCCAGAACATTTTTTTAATATAACTCCGATGGCATTTGTCTGAAAGAAAAGTCATATACAACTAGGATGACTTAAAGCTGAGTAAATCAACTGGTGAACTGTCTCTTTAATTGTGGGTTTTATTGCCTGAGCGGTTATTATAAAATGGTTATTTTGGATTTTTTAATCAAATTTTATGCCAATATGTCATGGTATTTAGATTATACAATGTTTCGGGAATGAGATTGTTCTTTAATAATTAAACAAGAATTTCTTCCAGTGTGCTCTGTTGTGTACTCCACATTTTGAATAATGTCTATTAGGGGTGTGAACCGACAGTGGTCTTACGGTTTGGTTCGATTACGATTATCATGTCATCGATTCGGTTCAATACAATATCTCGATGCATCACGATGCATTGACGATGCACTACATACTCATTTTTAAATTTTACTTCAAATATATACAATTGTGTTAATAAATACAAACAGTTAGATATATGAGCTGAAACTTTAATCTTACCTTCTCAAAGAAAAACACTTCTTGAATGTATCAAACAAAACTAAAGACTGGGCACAGAAGACAACAGCAACATTTAGAACAAATACACAAAAGTAAATACCTGGGCTTTGGTTTTGTTGTAGAGTTCCTAATCTTTTCTGAAAAGTGTGAGCGTGAGGGAAGCTTATATCACGGCTCCATTATATTTAACAGTGGCGAAATATGTGACCCTGGACCACAAAACCAGTCTTAAGTCGCTGGGGTATATTTGTAGCAATAGCCAAAAATACATTGTATGGGTCAAAATTATTGATTTTTCTTTTATGCCAAAAATCATTAGGAAATTAAGTAAAGTTCATGTTCCAAGAAGATTTTTTGTAAAATTCCTACTATAAATATTTCAAAATTTAATTTTTGATTAGAAATATGCATTGTTAAGAACTTAATTTGGACAACTTTAAAGGTGATTTTCTCAGTATTTTGATTTTTTTGCACCCTCAGATTCCAGATTTTCAAATAGATGTATCTCGACCAAATATTGTCCTATCCTAACAAACCATATATCAATAGAAAACTTATTTATTGAGCTTTCATATGATGTAAACATCTCCGTTTTGTAAAATTTAACCTTATGACTGGTTTTGTGGTCCAGGGTCACATATATCTTTTGCTATAAAAGCTGCCGCTATAGTCATTTTAAACGTGAAAAACTAAACCGAATACGATTTTAACTGAGATTCTACCGCTCAGATCTTATTTAATTGAAACGAGGGAACGAATAAAGTCCAGCACGAGCCCAGCCTGAGACTCTCAGACCCGAGCCCTATCTTTGTCCGACAGAACAGAGTTTGTGTTGCAGCCATTAACAGAGTTCAGTTTGGATTCTAATGGCAAAGTGGCTAGATTTCGTTCTGTTCCCTTTGTAAGTTAATTTAGAAATATGTTTGGAACATTTTCTGTTTGATAAATTCAAGCTTTTGATTTTTAAAGTAATGACCTAACGACCAAGCTGTCAGTGGCAATGAGTTGAACATGACTTGCATTAAATAAAATCCATAGACATAAAACACTTGATGCATTTCAGAATATTAATTTAAACATTTAACCTAGATAAATGTGCGCGGTTAGACGCATATCCAATCGTTTGCGCGGAGAGTGAAAGCGAAAGCGGGCTTTGCAGCTGCACATTGAAGCGCCAGAGCAATCACTTTCATTTTTTTCTTAATAACAGTGGAAACCTAAAATACACCATTTTTGTTGATAAAGGTAAGAATAATACATCATTCAAAACTGCAAAAGGTCTACTACTATTATTAAGTGCACTCACAATATCAACAAAACATTATATTTGTGTAAAACAGCTAAAGAAAACGATGCTCCCTGGTGAAAAAAACAGCTAAAACCAGCCTAGGCTGGTTGGCTGGTTTTAGCTGGTCAACCAGCCTGGTTTTAGCTGGTCATAGCTTGAAGGCAGGCTGGTTTTAGAGGGGTTTTGGCCACTTTTCCAGCCTGGCCAGGCTGGTCAGGCTGGTCTTAGCTGGTCAGGCTGGGAAACCACCAGCTAAAACCAGCCTGACCAGCCTGGCCAGGCTGGGAGACCAGCTAAAACCAGCTACTTCCAGCTTAAACCAGCTAAGACCAGCCAACCAGCCTAGGCTGGTATTAGCAGTTTTTTTCAGCAGGGCTGAGCCAGATAGACGCGCTCAGTTCGTCTTTTCAACCAAATAAATGATGTTTGTTAGTTCGTTAAATGCACCGCTGTGGAAAGAAAGGGGCGATAATCCTTTCAGTTAAAATCTGAAGACTTATTTTATTCATGTGGAGTACTCCCCTCGTTAGCCCAACCCCCCTTCCCAGAAAATCATACAAGCCCCGCGGGTTGCGTGTTCTGGCACTGGGACTGAGTAACCGGTTATGGTCTATTACTGAACCGATACCGAATCGTCCTTGTCTGCATCGTGATGCATCGTAAAAACGATTAATTTTGACACCCCTAATGTCTATACATATATGTGTATAATTCAATATCAGAAGAGCACATTCCCCATCTGTTCTACTCACCTAACGTCCATACAAAGTAGTATTTGGGGCGTAAAGCCAACATGGAGATGTAGAGGTACAAGACCTGGATGTAGAAAGGGTTAGAGGCCATGAAGGTGTCATCGATGACACGCTCCGTAGGGCAGGCAGTGTAGATCACCAAATAAACCGTTAGTGACAGAGCACACGTGCACAGTTTCTGGATCACGTCCCTCTATAAGAACAACACAGACACATTTCAGATACTCAGGGCAATATACTTCATGAAAAGGTCTTTTAAAAAACACAAATTTTTGCTTAATATATACAGTGGTGGCCAAAATAATTAGAACACTAGTATTTTCACCAGCTAAAAACTGGTTTTAAGTCAGTTATTTCTATCTTTTGCTGTAGTGTGTCATTGCATAATTTGCCATTCAGTTCTTTCTGCTCCACAGTGGTTTGATGATAACAATGTAAAACTAGCCTTTAGATATTAATGAAAGTCTTCTATTTATAGACACTTAAAGGTTTATAGACACTTACTTTCTGTATGGTTAAAAGTGCTATTTTCCATAACTTACAATACTGTTTAAATCAATTTATATACAGTGGTGGCCAAAATGATTAGAACACTAGTATTTCCACCAGCTAAAATGGTTTTAAGTCAGTTATTACTATCTTTTGCTGTAGTGTGTCTGTAGGAAATATCAGTTTACATTTCCAAACATTCATTTTGCCATTAATTGAAATAATCCAGAGATTTTTGTTTGCACAAGAAGTCTGACAACAGCCAGTACACTACTTGCTTTAAAATCTTGCCGGTTAAACATTTTATATGCGTGCTGTTCCGACATGCGCTTATCCATTGTACATAGGAAGCGTGCACATACTAAAGCCTGTGTTCACATATAAACACAGTTGCTTATGTCTAAAGTGAAAAAAAACTGTATATTAGATGCATGCAGCTCTTAAAGCGACAGTAATAACATGCTGTCGCTTGTCATTAAATGAATAGTTCACCCGAAAGTTATAATTTTTGTCATTATTTGCTTATTTATGTTGTCCCAAACCTGTGTTAGCTTCTTTTTTGTGCTAAACACAAAATATATGTGACCCTGGACCACAAAACCAGTCATAAGGTTAAATTTGACAAAACTGAGATGTATACATCATATGAATACTCAATAAATAAGCTTTATATTGATGTATGGTTTGTTTGGATAGGACAATATTTGGCCGAGATACATCTATTTGAAAATCAGGAATCTGAGGGTGCAAAAAAATATAAATACTGAGAAAATCACCTTTAAAGTTGTCTAAATTAGGTTCTTAACAATGCATATTACTAATCAAAAATTACATTTTGATATATTTACAGTAGGAATTTTACAAAGAATCATCATGGAACATGAAAACATGAAAACATGAAAAAGAAAAATCAAAAATTTTGACCCATGCAATGTATTTTTGGCTATTGCTACAAATATACCCCAGCGACTTAAGACTGGTTTTGTGGTCCAGGGTCACATATAGATATTTTGTAGAATACGAATGTGAGTAAATTATATATACAATTAAAAAAACATAAAATAATTAACAGAGAAATTACAAAATTTCCATTTTTGGGTGAACTATTATTTAAAACAACAACTAAAAAAACACAGAGGAAAATCTCTCTCACTGCTCTTGACTGAAGAACTGAAGACAGTTGCTTTAATAAGAATCAATGTACAATTGATGTGTGTAGTGTATAACTATATAGTGTTTCACTTTTTATATTAGTGAATTCAATTTCTTGAATGCTACTGCTAAATACACCTACTGTACCTGAAAAAATTTGTTTTATTTGTGTTATGTTCAATTGTAATGTCAAGATCTTTGCTCTTATTTTTAAATAACAATGATAAAATAATGACAAAGATTTTTTTTTTATCTTCGCTCACTTTCTTTCTTTTTTATTTCATACTGTGTTACCTTGAAAAAAAAGGGAAATTAGTTTGGCCGTTCTGCTCAGACAACTTGCTAAATAGTAAAACCAACATGACAAAGAATTGTGATAAAATCGTGAATCTACCTGAAAAACAAAAGCTGCTTTAAACGCAAAGGATGGTCACACCAAATGTTGATTTAATTTAGTTAATAGAAGTTAATAAACCAAGAAAATCTATTTATGAAATTATTTTTGACAGCATCCTCATTATACAGCATTTTCACACAAGTGCCTAAAACTTTTAACAGTACCTCAGCTTTGTTTCTCTGTGTGAAGCACTGGCTGTTGTCAGACTCGACAACCATTTGGAAATGTAAACTGATATTTCTTACCGACATACTACAGCAAAAGACAGAAATAACTGACTTAAAACCATTTTTAGCTGGTGAAAATACTAGTGTTCTACTAATTTAGGCCAGCAATGTATATAAATTGATTTAAACAGTATTGTTAGTTATGAAAAATAGCACTTTTAACCATACAGAAAGTAAGTGTCTATAAACTTTTTAAACTGTCTATAATTATCATTTCATTGTGTTTCATTAATATCTAAAAGCTCATTTTACTTTGCTATCTTCAAACCACTGAGAAGCAGAAAGGGCTGGATGGCAAATTACACAGTAATAAATTTGTGTGGCAGGAAATTTATTTGCGAACGCAACTTCCTCGGGCTCTTGTGTAACATGCGAGTGTGCTGATTCAACAGAGGCTTTTGTTTATGTCTGTCTATTGAGGATGAAATCCATACATCACTGACAATATTTAATGAGGTCTGCAGCTTTTACTGGTTTGCTTGGGATAAAATGTTGCTGGAGTCCATT
>NC_133381.1:35011616-35054846 GCF_049309525.1 Garra rufa | reverse complement strand
CATGAATTTGAACTGACTGCTATTATCTCCTCCATAAATACTAGCACTTTGGCACTGATCAAACATGACATTGTGACGTATTTGAACAAGAATGCAAGTCATCCATTATGTAAATGTTGACATATTGCTTAACACTCTGTGACCACAAGGCTGTGGTACTAACATTATTCAGAAATGCTCTGGGTGTGACTTCCGAAACCTCAGAATCCTGACGACTTCCTGTGGACACGAGTTCACGGCGGGAATGTTCAGTTGCTTGGCAACAGCCTTCAGGGCCTGATTGTGAGTGATTTGAGTCTGCAAGTGGTATGCTGCTTTTCGGGCACTGCAGAGCAATATTACGCTTAACATTACTGTCATTAAAGAATGCAGCTGTGCACTCTCATGCATTTGATCTTCATATCTCGAATCAGTTTTGAAGCTGAGTTTCTTTCAAAAGACACAAAGTAAATGAGTGATCTCATCCCAACCACAAACATACCTTTCACACATACCTGACTGCAAGATACTTCTGACTGGGCTTAAGGTGCTCCTCCCTCTTCATTAAACCTGTGGGAAAAGCACACAAACACAGGCCCGAACTCATCAGAGACACGCCCACAAAACACTGTCATGTTTAGAAGTTGAGAAACAGACACAGTTCTGTTTGGTTATGAAGCAGCAGCACTACTGCAGCAAATCCTGCGATTCACACGAGCTTCCAGAAACAGCAGCTATACTCTGATAAAGCAGATATGTGTGAATGAACCCCACGTGATAATGCAGAATCACACACTCACCAAATACAAACAGAAACCGTATCACACATCTGTGCTGATGCATTCAGCGTTTAAGGTTAAATACAATATTGTTTAATTGTACAGGCTTAGTATAAGGCTGTATGACTAAAACCATGATAAATGCACATAATAAGAAAACAATGACTAAATACATTTGGTAAATAAATATTATCTCTGTCTCTCTACTAGGACCAGTGTTGGGAAAAGTTACTTTTAAAAGTAATGCATTATAATATTGAGTAAAAAAAAGTAACGCATTATGTTACTTTTGCATTACTTTTTTAAATCTGGGCAGGGCTTGCTTGTTTGTTTTTAATATAAAAGGTTATATTTAAAAAAAAAAAAAATAGAAAAAAGCCATTTCACACTAAAAGCCTCAGGCTTAGAGAAAAGTAAATTCACATCTGTACAGTAGACCACAAAAGAAAAAATGTCAACCCTTCAGCAATAAAAAAAAAAGGAAAACAAATGTTAGATTATCTTGAGTAATTTTTGCTTATTAGTATGGATGAATTGAATCATTGAAGGTCGGCAGCAAAGACATTGGTTAATAAAATGGTATTAAATACATAAAGGATAATTGTATTATTTAACATATTTAATTATTGCAGGTTTGCATCATATTCTGAGTTGAATTTCACTGTTTTTGTTCATTTTTAGTGAGTGAGATGCAAATGCATGTTCACATTTATTCTAGAACTAAAGTAACAGCTTACTCATGATTTCTTTCAACATTGGGACAGGGGAGCTTTTAATCAATAAATTGGCGTTATTTATTTGAAAAAGTAACTCAGATATTTTCTTGTCAATTAAAAAGTAATGTGTTACTTTAGGAGTTACTTGGAAAAAAGTAATATTATGTAAGTTGTGTTATTTTTAATGCTTTACCCCCAACACTGACTAGGACCTTATGATTCTGCAATGTGGGAAACATTAACAGGATCGCTGAATGCAGTCATAAAAATTTAATTTACTGTAAAATGTGGAATGTCACAGAATTTGGCATGCATCCAATTTTGGATGAATAAATCAAAATTGATACAGAGACCCACATTTTATTTTATTTTATTTTAAAATACATGTGAAATATATTTAGTTTTATATAATGTCATTTATATTTTATGTTAATTTAAATATGTGAAATTATTACAAAGACTCAATTGTTACTGAGACTCATATTTTATTTTATGTAATTTATATTTTATGTAAATATAAAATGAAATATAATTTATCTTTATGTATTAAATATGAATCATGCATGTTCTGCGCATCTCTATGTGAACTAATGGCATAGATGCATGGTTTTATTTGCTACACACAAACTGTATGGAAGGCCAGATGGTTCAAAAACATGTACATTTTACAACATAAAATACACATGTAACACATATTATGCATGTATTTCATGCTGATTTTCATGCTGTGTTAAATGTGTATTTTATGCACTGTTGACATGTTAAAATTTATGTGCATTTGAACCATTTGGCCTTCCATAATACTAAAGCATGTGTGACACTTGCTGCATTTTCAGCCTCTGCTTGCTCTATATAGGAGTACATGAACATAATCTCTAGAACTACTCTGAGAGTCACCTCATGAGCATTTTACAATTAAAAAAATATATATATATTGTCATATCATATATAAACAGAAACTTAAAGGTCTTCACAGCAACCCGTCAAAATAAAAGTTCAGTTTAACTTGAAGAAAAAATTTATGCATGACACAGTCTTTCTCAAAAATAAAATAAATAAAAAAAGTAATAAATTAAGTTGTTTTTCTAAAAAAAAAATCAATAGATTAGCAATGCTTTTGATTGTTAAAATGTAATGAAACCATTAAAATGGGATCCAGATAATTGAAATGAAAAACACAGAATTTGCTACAAATAAATTTATGAAAAGTCATTCATACGGCCATAAGAGTGTAATTTCTGTTAAACTTTTAATAAACTGCTGTTAAACTGTGTTTCATGATTTTATATATGATATCTCATTTGAGGTTGGTGTTTTTTGTTTTTTTTTCAGATAGATAGATAAATAGATAAGATAGATGCTTTGACAAGCTGCTTTGTAGAGCTTAAACAGTTGGAAGCGGACATATTAAATTTACAAATGGTGGATAGAGCATATTTTTGCAGGCTAAAACTCAGAAACATGTTAGCATTTTAACCCTTCAACCTCCCTCAATTATTAATTAAAAAAACAATAATTTTCATTAAAGCGGAGTATGAATCTCATCAAGTTAGTCTTTTTAAGCATTTTACATATATTCCAAAATGCCAACTCAAGGCAGTAACAATTTAAAAAAGATATATATATTTTATTTGTGAACTTATGTTCAGCTATTCTTTTTAATAGTTAACTATTTTTGCATTTTTTAGATAATCAGTCATCAAAGCTCTGTAAATATTGGTCACAGACACGGAAATGTACTTTAAATCTTACCATGCTGATTGCTCACTAAAAACTTGCACATATCATGTTTTCATGCCATTTTAAGTCCTATTTTGATGCAACAAAGAGTGCGACTTGTTTACTTACTTTTTTTTTAATTAGTCCTGCTATTAACGCCATTATATTGTTCATTTAGACTGATTCGCAAACACAAAATGCACACAAACACAAGAGGTGGGATTTATCACATGAACCAATCACAGCCGAACATAACCAGTCATATCCAATCATATTGCCTCCTCTCACGTGACTTTCCCCCATTCATTCTCAATTACCCCTCACCAAACTCACCGCATGCTTTAAGGGGTCTGTTAAAACTCAATGGGCTCAGGGGAGGCGAGAGAGACACAGACTCCCGATGTAACTTCACCTGCTGCTGTCACTTTTGGACAACTCCTTCAGTAAAACAGGTGATTTATACACTTTTTAATGTAATATTTAAGTTGTTTTATTTTTGTAATATGATTTTTTTTTCATATTAGGTTTAGGGTTACACTGCCTCCCTGAAATTGGATTTAAAACTGAAATGTGCACAGTATGCAGACCTTCACGTGTAAAAACTGAAGGATACTTTGGGCTTTACACTTTTGAGTCTGAGTTTAGTTCTCCATAAAGTGGTGTAAGGAGGAGACTATTACATAACTTCATTAAAGCACATGGATTAATATGTCATGTGTGTTGTCTGCAGTAGAGCAGGGCATGCAGAGCTAACGGCAAGTCATGGGGAGGCAGCTCAAAAGTGCTGGGCTGCAGTTTCGGCCAGCTGTTCTGTGAGCTATCGCTTCAGGGAAATGGGATGTGCTCTCTTAATCTTCCCATAAGCCCTGTAAAGAAACTGTGGTGACTGTGATGCTACTTCTGTTTGACACTAAAAGTGACTCAGTCAAAAATCACAGCGATTAGCCCTTTGGTTGACTAAGTACCTAAAAACTACGCTGGAATTGTGTGCAATCTAGTTTGCTTATCAGTTGCCTTGTTTACATAGGAGATTTGCCAGTCGCTGATAAAACTAGAGTGGTTTCTCTTGGGTTCCTGCCATCACATTTCCTCTAATGATCATTCCATTGTGCTTAAAGGGATAGTTCACCCAAAAAATTAAAAATCTGTCAATATTAACTCCTCAAGTCATTCCAAACCACTTTGAGTGAAGATATTTGCAAGAATGTTTGAGCTGCTCTTTTCCAACCAATGAAAAAAAAAAAAAAAGGAAAAAAAAAATGCCAAATGTTATTTGACCAAAATAAGAGGGATTA
Organism: Garra rufa; assembly: GCF_049309525.1. Lineage (NCBI taxonomy): Eukaryota > Metazoa > Chordata > Actinopteri > Cypriniformes > Cyprinidae > Garra > Garra rufa. The sequence continues at coordinate 35,050,358 of NC_133381.1, read as the reverse complement.
TACACAAAATGCATGTTATTGTTTATTTAGTACTTGAATAAGATAAAAGATCTTTACACATAGTCCACAAGAAAAAAAAATAGTTGAATTTATAAAAATGGCCTTGTTCAAAAGTTTACATCCCCTTGATTCTTAATACTGTGTTCTTCGCTGAATGATCCATAGCATTTTTTTTCATTTAGTGATGGTTGTTCATGAGTCCCTTGTTTGTCCTGAACAGTTAAACTGCCTGCTGCTCTTCAGAAAAATCCTCCAAGTCCCACAAATTCTTTGGTTTTTCAGCATTTTTGTGTATTTGACCCATTTCCAACAATGACTGTATGATTTTGAGATCCATCCTTTCACACTGAGGACAACTGAGAGACTCATATGCAACTATTACAGAAGGTTCAGACACTCACTGATGCTCCAGAAGGAAATACAATGCATTAAGAGCCGGGGGTGAAAACTTTTTAAATTTGAAGAACAGGGTAAATGTAACTTATTTTGTCTTCTGGGAAACACACAAGTATCTTCTGTAGCCTCTGAAGGGCAGTACTAAATGAAAAAATATGATATTTAGGCACAATAAAAATGCACACATCTCTATTCTGTTCAAAAGTTTTAACCCCCTTAATGCATCGTTTTTCCTTCTGAAGCATAAGTGAGTGGTTTGTGGTTTGAACCTTCTGTAATAGTTGTCCTCAGTGTAAAAATATGGATCTCAAAATCATACAGTCATCGTTGGAAAGGGTTCAAATACACAAAAATGCTGGAAAACCAATAATTTGTGGGACCTGAAGGATTTTTCTGAAGAATAGCAGGCAGTTTAACTGTTTAGGATAAACAAGGGACTCATGAACAACTATCAATACACAAAAAAATTGTTATAATAAAATAATAAAACAGCTGTGATCATTCAGTTAACAACACAGTATTAAGATCAAGTGAATGTACATCTTTTATGTGAAATATATTATTTCAGGTCAGTACTAAATCAACAATAATATGCATTTTGTATGATCTGTATGACCTCTTATTTTGGTAAAATAATTACCATTTGGCAGATTCTGAAAGGGGGATGTAAACTTTTGACCTCAACTGTATATATGCAGTAGCTTTACGTGAGGGAAAAAAAACAGAAATTTTAATCCTTAATTAAAAATTTGAATTTTTATTCATTTTAATTAATTAATTTTAATTAAAATACAGTGAAAAAATAAATATTTTGAAATATTATTAGAATTTAAAACAATACAATTAAAAAAATATTATAAAATAATTTAAAAAAATAATGTTATTATTTTTTAAATGCACAGTAATAATTAAAAAGTAATAACTTGAATTTGTATTTCAGATTAACTGTCCCTTTAACACACTCCTCTGTAGAGAGGTCCTTAATCTTGAAATCACTATTTTCTCCTTTATCAATGATTCAGATCATCTAAATATGATATGAAGATGCAGCACAATTACTATCTTATTAAACAAATTTCCCCAAGTTGCGTAATAAGCAGTATAGTGTGTTGGATTGGGTAAGTGTGGTCTATGAAGTGCAACATCCAGCTGGCAGCCCGAACTACTCTGGCCCATTCACTGGAGTGCAGCGCCAGAAGTGGTATGAATCAATGGCATACGAGGACGTAGTGTAGCAGCAGGGTTTAACAGCCCTTATGTAATTCCTAGAGCCTCTAACATGGGCGCAGACAGAAACAATAGACCTCTAGAAAGATTGCAGGTAGAAAACAAGCCAGTTTTATGATATTATTCATTACCAAGGCTTTTCCACCATGGAAATAAAGAGAAGATGGGAATTGGATTAATAAAACGCTCACATACCGTCATGAATCTCAAAGGCCAAACTTGTGATCTTCTGTGTGATGACCATCATGGGCCTGGAGGGAGAAAAGAAAAAAGCAAAGTGTAGGTATGTCTGAGAGATGCTGTTTAAACCTGATATCGAGTCTGTTGGATCCACATGTACGTAAGAGCCTCCACAAGCTCTTCAACATTTATTATTTATACGGTTGCACTGACCATATCTCCACATAGATTCTAAAAGTTTGAGGTTACCTTGCTTATGTCAAACCTGCTTGAAGGTTGAGCTGTTATTCTGATCTACTTTAATCCTGAGGTAAAACTAACACTTATATACTTGTACTTGGCTGTGGTTAACATGCATATTTAATTGGAGGAGAGCTGCAGTCTCAATGCAGTGCAGAATAAAGTTGAATTCACGCATATTTCAACCAGAAAGCTCTGGAGATTATTGCAAAGCAGAAGATTTTTTTTGACACGATATTTTGAGGTGCATGTACAATATGAGCCATCTTTTCATACATAATTACGGGAACCTACTTAAAACCTCAATACAGTTGAACTCAAAAGTTTACATACACCTTGCGGAATTTGCATAATGTTAATTATTTTACTAAAATGACCTAAAGTTACCTAAATGATCCACAGCTGCTGAGGTCCCGGTAAGTGAAATTGTCCGTCATTGACAGAACTTTTTTATTAGTGACGAAAAGGCCGTCTAAAGGCCGTCCGTCACGTTGACAGATTACCCTGAGGGTGATCTAATTGTAACTTCTAACTGTAATTTTTATTTTACACCTGTCCAGTTGGTGGTGAGTGCGCTCCGGTGTGGCAGCAGAGCACGGGATCCAGAACAAAAACGAATCGTTTGCCATGCGTTTGATTACACACAGGCGAGTAGCCTACACATTTTAGCTACAGCGATCTATCAAGCGACATTAAAGAGCGTCAAAAAGGTATTTATTGCTTGAATTGCCTAATGAAATGGATAGAATTTGAAAGTTGAGACCTTGTTTCATATAAACAGTAACGAAGTACAGAGCATCCCCTGAAAACAGCATAGACCATTTTTTGTTTAGTGATAGCTGTTCATGAGTCCCTTGTTTGTCCTGAACAGTTAAACTACCTGCTGTTCTTTAGAAAAATCCTTCAGGTCCCACAAATTATTTGGTTTTCCAGCATTTTTGTGTATTTGAACCCTTTCCAACAAAGACTATGATTTTGAGATCTTTTCACACTGAGGACAACTGAGCGACTCAAATGCAACTATTATAGAAGTTTCAAAAGCTCACTGATGCTCCAGAAGGAACATCTGGGGGGTGAAAACTTTTTGAATTTGAGGATCAGGGTAAATTTAACTTTTGTCTTCTGGGAAACATGCAAGTATCTTCTGTAGCTTCTGAATGGCAGTACTAAATGAAAAAAATATGATTTTTAGGCAAAATAAGAAAAATGTACACATCCTCATTCCATTCAAAAGTTTTCACCCTGTTCTTAATGCTACGTTTTTCCTTCTGAAACATCAGTGAGCAATTGACCTTTCTGTAATAGTTGCATATAAGTCCCTCAGTTGTCCTCAGTGTAAAAAGATGGATCTCAAAATCATACAGCCATTGTTGGAAAGGGTTCAATTACACAAAAATGCTGAAAAACCAAAGATTTTGTGGGACCTGAAGGATTTTTCTGAAGAGCAGTGGGCAGTTTAGCTGTTCAGGACAAAAAAAAGGTCCCATTCAGGTAACAACACAGTATTAAGTATAAAGTGTATGTAAACTTTTGAACAGGGTAATTTTTATAAATTCAAATATTATTTTCTCTTGTGGACTACTATATGTAAACATCTTTTATGTGAAATAACTTATTCAGGTCAGTACTAAATAAAAAATAACATTCATTTTGTATGATCCCTCTTATTTTGGTAAAATGATTAACATTTTGCAGATTCTGCAAGGTGTATGCAAACTTTTGACTTCAACCGTAATATAATGAAAACATTTTTCAGTTAGTTTTTTCAGTTACATTTTTCATTTCATTTAATTAAATAACGCTACATGTTTAAAAGCACTTCACTGCACCTTTAATTTATATTTTATAGTTATTTTTATTTCACTTGTGTTAGTTTTGAAATAAGTGAGAAGGTATTTTAGTTTAGCCTGGCTTTCACAGTCAGTTTTTAGTTGTTCAGTTTTATTCCAGGCAAAATCTTTTTCATTTAGTTTCTTTCAGTTTTCATTAAAATGATGCTGATTCCAGTGCAAAATAACTTACCCAGTGAAGTCTGCTGAGTACATGCCGTAGTCAAACACATAGACTCTTGTGACCTGGCAGAAACTGAGATATCCCAGCGTAACCACAAAGCAGTATCTATGGAGAAAAATGCAAAAGAGGGAAAAACTTAAAAACAGTCAATTCAGAAACAAAAAAGGCTTTGTTTCTATTTCCACACATATCCATTTCAACAGTATATATATTTGTGGGTACTATGCAAATGCTATGAATATAAAATGTGTAGTATACATACAACAAACCACACTGTGTGAAATACTGTATCCCACAATGCACTAAACCTGACTTTCTATTTCCTGCATGACAATTGAACCACAATGCATTAGGAGTCAGGGGTTTTTTGAACAGAACGAAGATGATTGTATGATTTTGAGATCCACCTTTTCACACTAAGGACAACTGAGGGACTCATATGCAACTATTACAGAGGGTTCAAACACTCACTGATACTTCAGAAGGAAAAACAATGCATTAAGAGTCAGGGGGTGAAAACTTTTAAACAAATGGAGATGTGTACATCTTTCTTATTTTGCCAAAATACCATATTTTTTCCATTTAGTACTGCCCTTCAGAAGCTACAGAAGATACTTACATGTTCTTCAGAAGACAAAATAACTGTAAAATTTACCGTGATCTTCAAATTGTGTTTCTTTCTGAAGCATCAGTAATTAACCTTCTGTAATAGTTGCATATGAGTCCCTCAGTTGTCCTCAGTGTGAAAAGATGGATCTCAAAATCATACAGTCATTGTTGGAAAGGGTTCAAATACACAAAAATTCTGAAAAACCAAAGAGTTTGTGGGACCTGAAGGACTTTTCTGAAGAACAGCAAGCAGTTTATCTGTTCAGGACAAACAAAGGACTCATAAACAACTATCCATAAACAAAAAAACATAGCTGTGGATCATTCCGGTAACAACACAGTATTAAGAATCAAGCATATGTAAACTTATTACATTTTTATAATTGACACAAAGAAAATCAAAAACAATCATATAAGAAACTGTTTATATTATATATATATATATATATATATATATATATATATATATATATATTTAATTATTATGTTTTCTCTTTGATGGGTAATTTAAATAGAAAAAAATTAATGTTATTTATCCCCATAAACATAAACAGCTCACATTTGATATCTGATATTATACATGATAATTCATGCAAGTTATTTGCATACTACAACAAACTTAGAACAACACTATCAGACTCCAGCCATAATTTAAACTCGGCTTATTAACTTCCTCCCACAATCCGATAAAGATCGCTCTTTTATTCAGCATATTAACCATCAAAAGCAAGATAACAGGCACTAAAAATGATCAAAGACTCACTGATTTGCAGCAGGGCCTCAGTTGGAGGCAAAAGCCTTTGAATTTTCTCCCACTATCAGCTGCACAACATTTGGTATGTTAGACTTTAAGTTTCTGACTTAAATAGCCGAATCCCCCAATTCCTCAGTTGGCAACAGTGGGCAAATTCTTGGCCTTTTAGTTTCTCTTTGCCTCTAACAAAGCCAGTTTAACATGTCTACAGTCCCACTTGTAGTATTCAGAGGCGGTGCCTGCTCTGTCTCAACACTAGGCCCTTCAGCAGGGCTATGAGCAGCACTGTGTGCACTATGAAGACCTTCTTCTGTTCCAGTGCTCTGTAGGATGATTGTGTGGAGGTTGCTTTCTGGTTGTACAAGGAATGTCGTACAGTTAGGAGATGGACTGTGATGCAGAATGGGCACGGGTCAGTCGGTTTACTTAAAGGGAGAGTTCACCCAAAAATGAAAATTCTGTCATTAATTACTGACCCTCATTCCAAACCCATAAGATCTTCGTTTATCTTCGGAAGACAATTTAAGATATTTTTGATGAAATCCGAGAGCTTTGTGACCTTGCATAGACAGCAACACAACTTTAAGGCCCAGAAAGGTAGTAAGGACATCATTAAAATAGTCCATATAAGTTTCAATCGTAATTTTATAAAGCTATAAGAATATTTTTTGTATGCGAATAAAATAACAAAATAACAACTTTATTCAACAATTTCTTCTCTTCTCTGACAGTCTTTGACACACAGGAGAGCACCACAATTACAAGATTAAAGCTGTAATATTTTGAGAAGAAAGTAAAAATTACGAGAATAAAGTTGAAATATTTTGAGAATAAAGTCGTAATATTTTGAAAATAAAGTCGAAATATTTTAAGAATGAAGTCGAAATTACGAGAAGTAGAAATATTTCAAGAATAAAGTCGAAATTGCGAGAATAAAGTAGAAATATTTCAAAAATAAAGTCGAAAATATGAGAATAGTCAAAATATTGCAAGAATAAAGTCGTAATATTTTGAGAATAAAGTAAAAATTACGAGAATAAAGTTGAAATATTTTGAGAATAAAGTCTTAATATTTTGAGAATAAAGTCTTAATATTTTGAGAATAAAGTTGAAATCACGAGAAGTAGAAATATTTCAAGAATAAAGTCGAAAATACAAGAATAGTCAAAATATTGCGAGAATAAAGTCGTAATATTTTGAGAATAAAATCGAAATTACGAGAATAAAGTAGAATATTTTAAGAATTAAGTTGAAAAATATAAGAATAGTCTAAATATTATAAGAATAAAGTTGAAATTATGAGAATAAAGTAGAAATATTAAAAAAATAAAGTCAAAAATACAAGAATAGTCAAAATATTACGAGAATAAAGTCGTAATATTTTGAGAATAAAGTCGAAAATATAAGAATAGTCGCAATATTATAAGAATAAAGTTGAAATATTTTGAGAATAAAGTTGAAATATTTTGAGAACAAAGTTGAAATATTTTGAGAACAAAGTTGAAATTACGAAATAAAGTAGAAATATTTTGAGAATAAAGTTGAAAATATAAGAATAGTCGCAATATTATAAGAATAAAATTTAAATATTTTGAGAATAAAGTTGAAATATTTTGAGAACAAAGTTGAAATTACGAGACTAAAGTCGAAATATTTCGAGAATATAGTCGAAAAGTCAAAATACTATGAGAATAAAGTCGAAATATTACAAGAATAAAGTTGAAATACTATGAGAATAAAGTCAAAATTATTTGACTTTATTCTCAAAATATTTCAACTTTATTCTTTAAATATTTCGACTTTATTTGAGACATTTCAAACTTTATTCTCAAACCATTTCGACTTTATTCTCGAATAAAAGGTTGGACACCACATTTTTGCGGAGTAGATGGTGGACTTTTTTTTTTTTTTTTTTAAAGAAAACAGTATAATTTAATGAATTAAATCCGGGCCTTTGCATGCGTAATATAGGCTTATAATCTCAATATATTATAACTTTAATTTTTACGATTTAAGTTCGTCGTATTTCGACTTTATTCTCAAAGTATTATGACTTCAATCTCTTTTTTTTTTTTTTTACATGGCACTAAAATGGCGTCGTACTTTCCCTATACATGTACTGTCTCTGCTGGAGAGCATAATCTGATATTGTGCTTTTCAAGGACTCCCACACTACAGTAGCCCTTCTATAAATATACATTTACACTATTTATCTCTAATAAGACAGACAAGAGCTCCAGCGACCCGTGATGAGGGCAGCGCTCGCTCTCTCTCTCACACACACTCTGCTGGTTCTACTTTCATTTGGCAATAACGGCCACACACAGTCTCAAGAAGATAATTTATAAAGGTGAGACACAGAGGTGAGTTGTTATCAGCAGCTGTTAGATGGGGTCCCGTCTACTCCATAAAACCCTTCTCTCACATGCTCGAGTGAAAACATATTAAAGCAATAAATCACATCATAAAAGTGTCATTTTTAATGAAACGGGGGACAATCACACCAATGTGAAATAGAACAAGACCTGAGAGAAAAACCTTCCACCAAATCTCCTTAACTTTCAGAGCTGACACTGTTTTAGAGGATGGTGTAGTTTTGTGTATGATTTCAGGAATTTCACATGGGGCTGAATGTGAAAGCAATACCTCTGTGTGAACATTTAATCTCTATAGTGTCTTGAAGTTTCACAGTGATGCTCATAGTAACAAGCTGTCAAGATAGGTACATTCACATGTAGAGTATTTTAATTACAGAAGGTCGCCAAGTTGCTGTGTGCGCTTTGAAGTTGTTTGCTAGTAGGAGTTTATACTGGACTGCAGTATCCAACTCTATCAGGAGGCAGGATGATTCATCTTATTGGCCGTTTCTGTATTGCTACCCATCAACCTTTGCTGTAATGCCATTCAACACTTTCACTCATGTCACTGAAAAATTGTAGACTGAAGTGACTATATTTGCTTTAACATTCATTTATCATATCATGTGACCCTGGACCACAAAACTAAGACAGGTATATTTGTAGCATTAGCCAAAAATACATTGTATGGGTCAAAAATATTCTGAGAAAAAAGTCAGAATTGTAAGGTGAAAGAACAGCAGTGATTTTAAATCAAACTTTTTTGTAACATTATATGTCTCTACTGTCACTTTTTAGCAATTGAATGCATTCTTAATGCATTCTTAATAAAACATAAAAAATAAAACCTTACTGACCCCAGATTTTTAAATGCTAGTGTATATAAGCCTTAAGGATGCAGTAGCAAAAACAGTTTGTTTTTATCAAAAGTTTTTATTAAAAGATTGAGTAAGAATTGCGAGATACAAAGTCAGAAAGTTTGCGATACTTGCAATTCTTACTTTTTTATATCTTGATTATATTTTGCAATTCTGGCTTTTTTCTCACAATTGTACGTTTATATCTCACAATTATTTGACTTTTTCTCTCAAAACAGAAATTTAAACACACAATTTCAAAATTAAAAAAAGAGACAGGTTTTGGTCCAAAAATATATTTGAGATGAATTTCTATATATAAGTCTTAAGGTTGCAATAGCAAAAACAGTCTGTTTTCATTTTTAATAAATTAAGTTTTCAGTGAAAAAAAAAAAAAATACATTTAAGATGAATTTCCATAAATTGGTCATAAAAGTTACTGCTGCCACAGTACAGCCAACAAGTCATTATGCATCCAAGCATTCAATGTTGGCAATAAGGCCAGAAAAGCCCAGAGTATATATATTCAGGTTTTTATTATATTTTATATAATAAAGTGTTTGCATGATTACTTCAGGTGCCAGTTTTATTGGCAGTCTGACTAAATGACTTCAAGTAATAAACCAGTTAAGTAATGTGAGCCTCTCAATAATATATATATATATATATATATATATATATATATATATATATACTTGCCCTTTCTGCAAACACACAGACATAGACACATACCTTGCATTCTTTATCAGTTTTCCACCCCTGTTTTTCAATTTCCCTTCATCCTTTGCTTTGCCCTCTCATCTCCCCTGAGCGGTGGAGCATGGCATCACTCTATTACCAACTGATCGTCTCCTGGAGTTTCAAAAGGTCTGTTTTGTAGCACTGCATCCCTAATTCACTCTCTATACTCAATGCAGGGAACCAGGCAAATCAGGACTCCTGCACAAGTTCATCTTATCAGTCTTCAGCACTATAGTTACATCCTCTTACTCTATTAGACGAAAATATAAATCAGCAAAAAGAAAGACTTGATTTCTTAATAATCAGTGCAAACAACAGAATACTGTGACCTGACTGTCATAGCCAATAAGAAGCGTTCATTGTCCAATCCAAAGTCCAGTAGGTTAAAGGAACACTCCACTTTTTTTGGAAATAGGCTCATTCTCCAACTCCCCCCGAGTTAATAAGTTGAGTTTTACCGTTTTGAAATCCATTCAGACGTTCTCCTGTTCTGGCGATATCACTTTTAGCATAGCTTAGCATAGATCATTTAATCCTATTGAGACCAATAACATTGCGTTCAAAAATGACCGACGAGTTTCGATATTTGTCCTATTTAAAACTTGACTCTTCTGTTGTTAAATCGTGTACTAATACCGGCGGAAAATGAAAAGCATCGATTTTCCATGTTACAGCAGCAAACTTCCTTGACTATTATGCCGGATTGGGAGTGTAGTTCCTAATCTTATCGGCCTAGAAAATCGCAGGTTTGCATTTCCGCCGGTTTTAGTACACGATATAACTACAGAAGAGTCAAGTTTTAAATAGAACAAATATCGAAACTCGTTCGTCATTTTTGAACGCGATGCTATTGGTCTAATAGGATTCAATGATCTATGCTAAGCTATGCTAAAAGTGATATTGCCAGAACAGGAGAACGGCTGAATGGATTTCAAAACGGTAAAACTCAACTTATTAACTCGGGGGGAGTTGGAGAATGAGCCTATTTCCAAAAAAAGTGGAGTGTCCCTTTAAAGGGTCACAAACTGCCTTTTTTATTATTTTTTACTGTTCTCTGATGTCCACTTATTTTCACAGATTTTTACATAAAAACACATCATTTAGAAGTAATAGGCTATTTTCTGCCTGTTATGACCCTTTTCATCAGAACGACTTCAAAATAAATGCCCACTGCTATGATTGGCTCATAATTGCCAGTGTATATCCGCAGTTGTGACTTTCTCACAATTGCAAGTTGCATCTCGCAATTCAGAATTTTTTCTCAAAACTGTGAGATATAAACCTGCAAATGCAAGTTATAAAGTCAAATATGCGCTATATAAACTCACAATTCTGACTTTTTTCTCAAATGTATATCTTACAATTCTAACTTCTTTCTCACAATTGCAATTATATATCTCGCAATTCTGACTTTTTTCTCAAAACTGTCAGACATAAACTGTCAGTTATAAACTCAGAATTGTGAGATACAAAGTGAGAATTGCGGGATATATGGAGCTCATATTATGACAATACTTTTTGAATTTGAATTGTACAAGTTTGAATTATTGACAAGTGTCATTTAACAAAACTGAATATTATATGGCATTTAACATAGTTCTGAATTAGATATTTTTAAACTTGAATATTGAACATGTGAAATTGAACACAACTGAATTTTCAAATCGCAGATTTTCTAATAGACGTGTTTTTAAACAGCAGATTTTTGTTCTGATTTCTAAGACTTCAAATATTCAGTTTTTAAAAATTACAACTTCAGGTTTTCAAGATAAAAAAAAAAAAATTCGGAACATCAAATTCAGTGTTCAAAATTCAAAGCGCAGAATTTCGGATCGTACAGAAAGTAGGTCAGAGGTTATGCACAGGGAAGAGTAGATGATCTACGAAAAGTCGAACGAAGCATTTACTGTGACCGAGAGGGGGCATGTTTGTGTCACTTAGGCTAGTTCTGCCGTGGTCACAACATATTAACTCGTGGGTAGTACGTGATAATACGCCGTGGTCACAAGATATTATCTCGTGGGAACGTCATATTAACTCGTGGGAGTATGATATGTCGTGGCCACAAGATCATTTTGTGGAGATAATGACATGCAGGAATCGCCGCGCGGCTGCTGCCTTCTCTTGTAGTGGAAGCGTTTTGTGCAGTTGAGGTGGTGTTCGCGACGCGCTCTCGGTGCGGACCAGGCCCGGTTCTACGGGGGTGCTAGCACCCTCAAACGAAATCAATAGCAAAATAATGGCATTTTATTGCAGATTTAGATAATAATCCAGTGCGTTATGGTTTGTGCTCTGGAGGTCGGTTTCTGTTATGTTTTTGCTGAGTTAAGCAATGTAGCCAACCACACACATATCTGTTGATTTCTTGAAACAGAGGCGTTAATCCACTCATCGTTAAAATCGCCAGAGTTTTTGTTGAGGTAATGTTATTGTGTTAACTCAAGTAATTATAACAAAGTAGACGTGATCTAAATAAGATATATTCGAACTTCTTTGTTTATAATGTAACCTATCTTTGTGAGATCTCACTATACATACGTATACCCATGGCGGACATTTGACTCTTGAGTCGGGGGGGAACATAGTTCAGATGCGGGCGGGCATCGGTTTTATCTGTTTTAGACTTCTTATTTTTATATTTTAGAAATCCATCAATTATGGTGAAGAAAAAAAAATGCGTTGGTGGAAACAACAAAAGACTTCACTTTCGCTTTTACTTTCGAGATTGGCTCGGACGGCAGCGCAGCTGGAACAGATCTGCGTTCAAGCGCATACAATTTGCTGAAACTTGCCACAAATATAAATAAATAACACAAATAAATAACAATGAATGTGTCAAGGCGGAAAGAGTAAGGCTAATTTGAATTATTTATTAATAAACTATGTATTCTGAGTCAGTGTAGCAAAGATCCTCAGCGCCTTTAGAGAGAAATGCGTCTTTACTGATTACATAATGAAAGAGTTTTTGTTTTCTATTTGTTTTATTTCATTAAGTAATGATTTAAAACTATTTTATACGTTTTGTTTAGTGCACACAGATAAAAGTACACTCTTTACAGTTCTGAATAATGTATTACTCTTACCTTTGTGAGTAAAAATATAATTTTAAATTGCTTCCACTGAAAAAAAAAAATGCAAGTGATCGCGCTTGCGCCTCATGTTCTGCACAAACTATTGGATATGCGCCTAATACTGCAGATCTATAGATTTTAGGCAAACCGTGATGATTTGAGAAAGCAAATTGATCAAACGGCCCCTGATCAGTCTTCAGCTGGGCGCTGTTCGTTAAAAAAAAAAACTTATATTTAACGAACAAAAATGCTCCAAACGTTTTTCTAAATTAACTTAATAAAAAACGAAACTAAATATAATCAATTTGCCATTACATAAAAAACTGAACTATTTTTATTTTAAAATCTGGCTCAGGACGTGCGATGTCAGTGGTAGACCGGCTCCAGAAATAAATCACTGAGGCTGCGCTCACATTTATATTTTTGTCCCGTACATTACTTTGATTTTACTCTGTCAGTCACCGCTATTTCGAGAATGAATCCAGCATAAATATGCCGATGTCGGAAAAAAGAAAGTTTCATACAAATTCTGAATGGATTGTAGCCTGGAAAGTGCTCCAGGCTACAATACGCAGTCCCTTTATTATCGGAGGGTGAATTCTGATAAACTGTTTCAACTGCTACACCCCACCCCCCCAAGGTCGCCCATGTGTATAAGGGTAGAGCACCCTCGCTAATTTAAGAAGCACCCTCAGTGATTTAGTTCTGGAACCAGGCCTGGTGCGGACGCTGCCGCTCACAAAAAGATTTTAAAATTATCTTTGGCTGCGCCTGCTGCGAAGCGCCGTGTTTGTGGAAGCGGCAGGATTTTGGGTGCAGGAGCACCACTTGCGCTTCGCCTCCGCACCGCTCCCATTGAAAATGAACTACACTGGCGATCAAAATTAGAGAACAATTTATAAATAATTGAACAATTCTGAAATAATGTCATCTTCACTGCTCAACAGTTGGAGTTTTTGTCCCATCTATACCATGCTACCAGAACACCTTTTACACAAAAAAGGCATTTCAACTAAAACAATTATTTTGCAGAAAACACACTGATCAAAATTAAAGAACAACAATGACTGTAGCATGGAAAAAGATTACAACAAAATTTTCTGAAGGTTACAACAGTCAGCAATTAGTAGGAAGTGTACAGGCCTCTGCTCTGAATGACTTCAGCACATCTGCGGCCACAGGACAGCACTAGTCTCTCACACTGCTCTGGTGTGATTTTGGTCCACTCTTCTTCCAGTCTCCTCCACAGTTCGGTGACTGTAGTGGGTTTCTTGGCCATAACTTTGTCGCCAAGGATATTGGGTTGAGATTGAGACTCTGGGCAGGCCATGTCAGTATTTCAATGTCTTCAGTTTCAAGGAACTGCTTTACCCATTTTGCTGTGTGACATGGAGCGTTGTCCTGCATGAACACTGCGGGCTGATTGGGTGATGAATGCAGGGAAGGAACCATATGTTGTTGAAGAAGGTTCTGATAAACATTTGCATTCACTCTGCCATGCAGCTGTATAACAGGCCCAACTCCTGCAGCAGAAAACATGCCCCAAACCATGACACTTTCTCCTCCACTTTTCACTGACTTCTTTACACTCTTTGGGTTCAGTCTTTCTCCAGTTTGTGGCCGAACATAATGTTTCCCATCGGACCCAAATAAATTAAACTTGCTTTTATCACTGAAGTGAAATTTGGACCAGTTCTCCTCTGTCCGCACAACATGCTCCTCAGCTTAGTCTAGCCTTTTGATTCTTTCTGCTAATGAGAGGTTTGGTCACTGCAGAGTGGGCTTTCAGTCCAAATGCTCTTAAACGTCGAGACACTGTATGACGAGACAGATCCTTACCCTGTTCAGCGCTGAACTGGTGAGCAATTCCAGCTGCAGTGTGGAAACGATTGCCCATTGAGATCCTCCGCAGTATCCTGTCCTCTCTTGTATTTGTCTTCCGTGGACGACCAGCCTTCTTGGGGGACTTGAATGAGTTTGTGTTGTAGTAAAGATTCAATATTCTTAAAATCACAGATTTGGAACGACCAACTTGTCTTGCTATGGCTGATAGGGTCATCCCTTTGGCCTTCATCTAGACAACATGCTGCCGGAGGCTTTCAGTCACTTTAGAACGGCCCACCATCTTGCAGAGTCAGTGAAACTGGAAGTTAGGCTGCCAGTTAAATAGGGGTCGACAGATAATCAAGGAAATTACCACTAGGTGCCAGATTAACACCAATAACTGGGAGGTATCTGAAAGTGTTCTCTAATTTTGATCAGTGTGTTTTCTGCAAAATAATGTTTTTTGTTGAAATGCCTTAGTTATTTTGTGGAAAATGTGTTCTGGTAGCATGGTATAGATGAGACAAAAACTCCAACTGTTGAGCAGTGAAGATGACATTATTTCAGAATTGTTCAATTGTTTATAAATTGTTCTCAAATTTTGATCTCCAGTAGACACTCGCGACTGCCGCGTCCCGTGTGAAAAGGCCTGAAGTGATTTGTGCTGTTTTGGGAAAGACATTGCTATAGTTGCAAACAACAAGGTCACATTTGATTTCATTAAAAATAAACAAAACATAACAGAAAAGTATTATATGTGTTCTTCTATTTATAATTCATAGTCCCTATTCATGGGACTATGACTTCATGTCAGGCACATCTCTGTACATTTTTTTTGATTGATCATACTAGGGGAATTCCATTACATGATCGTCGTTTTCAACACTACCGACAAATGTTCTATTTGCTGTTAAAAATCTGGTTAAAGGACAACATTTTTATCTCTGGCGGGGCCTGACGCAAAGAGACATAAGTGTCAGTATTTTGGGTGCAGGAGCACCGCTTGCCCGTTAACGGATCGGTTCTTTATATTTTATATTTGTATATTATTATTATTATTATTATTAAACAGTAGGCTAATACAATAGGCCTAATTTTATAATAATTATATTAACTGGTTAGGGCTATATTTTTGGGCTATAGGCCATTTATTGTTTTATATGCTTCCCTTTCAGTTCGTGTAGTGCTTTAATTAACTCTCTGTATAATTATGCTAGTATTATTAATATGCTAAAATATTTTGAAAATACTGTAAACGCCTGACAATTATGCCAATGAAGTTTTTACGTTATTAATGTATTTACCCCAGTTTGTGACGATAAATGAGCATGTTGTGTTCATTGTGTTTCAAATGAAACTGCGTGAATGATTTATTCCTTAGCTATAAAATGTAATAGTTTATCAATAAGCCGAAATTAAATGTGTTATATTCACCCTTTAATCTGCACTTCCAGTAAAAATTCCTTGTCGGCAAAACTATTCAGAACCTGAAGACAAGAGATCTCAAGTATGATACAAAGCTATAGACAACTACCACAACCTATTATAGCCCACATACTAATAACAGCCTAGATATGTTATGAGGTCTAATTTGCGCGCATTGGGGAGTTGCTCTCTAAACTTCGGGTATTAAAATTGCCTTTGAATGCGCGTGCGCATTTTGCTTTCAGATTCGTTTTACGCAAAGCCGACTGATAAAGAAGTGGGTATATGCCGTATAACTATGTATACACTGCCATCTTGTGGCCACGACATTAGGGCTGGGTATTGTGACCAATTCGGCGATTCAATTCGATTCTTATTTTTATGGTTTCGATTCGATTCGATTTAGATTTCGATTCAATTCGATTCGATATCGATTAGCTATCAATATTTCATTTAAAATGTTAGTTTTGCAGACATGGGATCCATATTTTGATATAAATGCTGGTAACTGAAACTCTCCTACTTAAGTTTATTACTGAAATACACATCTACATTAATAATAGGGTGCACACAGTTGTTTATTTTAAACAACTTTTATTTTAAATGAACACTGTAACAAGAAGTCATAAATATGTGCATCCATTGTACACCATGTAAACAAACAGCAAAATGCACATTACTGTAAAAAATAAAAAGACTAAATGTGCAACAGTGAAATCTATTAAGAACTTCTAACATGTTTAAGAAATAAAGCATTTTTCTAAATTCAAAACTTTCAAAACAGGCCCATCATAAAGCCCTTGTCTGCGTATACAAAACATTCTAACTGTCCATAAAACAGTTCTTAACTACAGCCTAATCATTTTTGATCACCAGATTTTCTGCAAAAAAAAGCAGCTGATGGTGACACCTTCAGGACGAGAGGTGAATATTCATATCCTCTTACGTGAAGCACGAGCATTAAGAATCGATTCGGGGATTTCCCGAATCGATATCGTTCCGTTAAACTGAAGATCGATTAAAATCGGAGAATCGATATTTTTTACCCAGCCCTACACGACATATCACGTACCCACGAGTTAATATGTTGTGACCACGGCAGAACTAGTCTAACGCTGCGTCCGAAATCGCATACTTCCCTACTATATAGAACGTGAAAAACAGTATGTGAGGCGAGTAGTATGTCCAAATTCGTAGTATTCGAAATACAGTAGGCGAGAAGTACCCGGATGACCTACTGCTTCCGCCCGAATTCTGCAGTAGGCATACCATGGACACTTCAGGCTCCAGGAGTGGTGTCGTTATTCAAAAAAAATGGCAGAAAGTGGAGACGCGGCAGATGTAGTACGTCCGAATTCCATTCATACTACCCGTATTCATACTATATAGAACGTACTGTTTTAACGGTCATGAAGTACGTTTGAATTTAAATGTAGTACCTACTGAAGCAGTATGCGATTTTGGACGCAGCATAAGTGAACCAAACATGCCCCCTCTCGGTCACAGTAAATGCTTCGTTCGACTTTTCGTAGATCTACTCTTCCCTGTGCATAACCTCTGACCTACTTTCTGTACGATCCAAAATTCTGCGCTTTGAATTTTGAACACTGAATTTGATGTTCCGAATTTTTTTTTAATCTTTAAAACCTGAAGTTGTAATTTTTAAAAACTGAATATCTGAAGTCTTAGAAATCAGAACAAAAATCTGCTGTTTAAAAACACGTCTATTAGAAAATCTGCGATTTGAAAATTCAGTTGTGTTCAATTTCAAATGTTCAATATTCAAGTTTAAAAAAAAATCGAATTCAGAACTATGTTAAATGCCATATAATATTCAGTTTTGTTAAATGACACTTGTCAATAATTCAAACTACAATCCAAATTCAAAAAGTATTGTCATAATATAAGCTCCATAGGGATATAAACTCACAATTCTGATTTTTCTCTCACAATTGTGAGTTTATATCTTGCAATTCTGACTTTTTTCTCAGAACTGCCTTTTTATTATTTTGTACTGTTCTCTGATGTCCACTTATAATGTCATCAAGATTTTTAACAGATTTTTAACATAAAAAACACGTGTGTGTTTTGACCCTTCTCATCAGAACGACTTGAAAGTAAATGCCTACTGCTATAATTGGCTAACAGTTGTTCATGTTTGACAGCCTACATGCTTCATAAATGGACACTGCTGTGATTTAAATCAAAAACGCATAAATACTTAGTATATATCAAATGATCTGTAATAACAGGCAAAGCAATAGTGACCACATAATAAAAACAGTTATTCACAATTGTGTTGCAATATTATTGTGGGATCCATTATTGTAGGCACAGCATTGTTTTTTAGTTTCAGTCTTTCTGAAAACCCTGTCCTGTGTCGAATTGTGCCGTGTTTGTAAATGAATCCGTGGTAAAACAAAGTGAATAACAAAAAAACGAAGTTCTTCTTACTGACGTGGTCTGGAACTTCATTAAAAAAAAAAAAGTTTGTCCACCATTTCCTAACACTGGGATCAGAAGGAAGGCAATGCAAAGACTGTTTTTCCACAACTTGGTACTGCACAGCATCTTGTTATCTTCAGAGCCATTGTCATCGTTTGGTTGCGTTAACAAGAAAGTTTTGAGTTCTGAACAACAAGATGTTTTTATAGTGCAATGCCTCTTATATGTCAAAAGGAAAAGGAATTTTGATTTCTCAGTTCATGACCCTTTAACATTTAATTGTGTTATTAAATTACTAGTGTTTTTAAACAATTCTACATGAGCATTAGATGATTCATTACGAGATTATCTACTCTGTTTAGTGCACATGGAGTTAAAACTCCTCGTTTGATAATTCTGCAGTTATGCAAACATCTGGGTAGAAGGTCCGGCAGTTAACTTGTCATCATGACCTTTTCAACAAGCCAAAGTTCAAAATTCATGCTGGCAGGACTTCTGAGTTGAAGTTTTGATGTATGTGCCAAGGTCAGGTGACCTCGCCCGGATGACCTACACTTATCTCTTAAATCTCTAGAAATCGACCATAAAGTCAAGGTCAAAAGTTTACATAATAACAATAACCTAAATAAGAGGGAGAATACAAAATGCATGTTATTTTTTATTTAGTACTAACCTGAATATGATATTTTACCAAAAATATGTTTACATATAGCCCACAATTTATAAAAATGACCCTGTTCAAAAGTTTACATATGCTTGATTCTTAATATTTTGTTGTTGCCTGAATGATCCACAGCTTTAGTGATAGTTTATAAAACCCTTGTTTGTCCTAAACAGTCAAACTGCCTGCTGTTCGTCAAAAAGTCCTTCAGGTCCCACAACTTCTTTGATTTCTCAGCATTTCTGTGTATTTGAACCATTTCCAACAATGATTGTATAATTCTGAGATCCATCTTTTCACACTGAGGACAACTAAGGGACTCAGATATGCAACTATTAGAGAAGGTTCAAACACTCACTGATACTTCAGAAGGAAAAACAATGCATTAAGAGCTGGGGGTAAAAACTTTTGAACAGAATGAAGATGTGTACATTTTTCTTATTTTCCCTTCAGAAGCTACAGAAGATACTTACATGTTCCCCAGAAAACAAATAAGTTAAATTTACCCTGATCTTCAAACCCCCCCCCCCCCCCCCATCCCCCACTCTTAATGCATCGTGTTTCCTTCTGGAGCATCTGTGAGTGTTTAAACCTTCTGTAATAGTTGCATATGAGTCCCTCATTTGTCCTCAGTGTGAAAAGGTGGATCTAAAAATCATACAGTCATAGTTGGAAAGGGTTCAAATACACACACAAAATTGTGGAACCAAAAGGATTTTTCTAAAGAACAGCAGGCAGTTTAACTGTTCAGGACAAACGAGGGACTCATGAACAACTATCACTAAAAAAAAACACAACTGTGGATCATTCAGGTAACAACACAGTATTAAAAATCAAGTGTTTGTAAACTTTTGAACAGGGACATTTTTATAAATTCACCTATATGTAAACATCTTTTATGTGAAATATCTTATTCAGGTCAGTACTAAATAAAAAAATAACATGCATTTTGCTTGTTTTGTTAAAATAATTAACATTTTGCAGATTCTGAACTTTTGACCTAGTGTCTTTTCTAGTGCCATGCTGTTGTTGTGACCTAAGATTCAGTTCACACTAGTGTAGGTAGTTGGTTTAAATAGCACTCACTATTGAGCACTGGGTATTTATGGCGCCGCCTCGAGCATCAGCGCACACCACATGGTCCAGCACATCCATTCATCTGACCCCAGATCAGAGGGAGCAGTCACTTTGTATGCGACTTATGGAAGCAGTGATGAAAACAGACGCTCCCTCGTTCCCCGAGGCTGTTTACTGATAAGAATGAAATGGATGGGTGAGAGCAGTATGGATTAATATTCAACAAGCCAACTGTAGGGCTAGATGAATAACTCGGGCATATGGTGAACTGGATGGCAAGAGCTTGTTGAGAATTCTGGAACCTGTTTCAATGTCATAACACATTTCTGACTTGGCATAAGGTTGTTCTTGTTACTGGATTGATGGTGCAGAGGACTGTGAGATCAGTACTCACTTGTGCATGTGTTCCACACCTGTGAAGATCATAACGCCATAAGCAAGACCGCTCTGTACCAGAAAGTGTAAGGCATACCTGAAATGAAGCACAAGGAACAAGGAATAGCAATGACAGGAGTGTGCAATTTATTAAAGTGTGAAACAAGAATGTCATTTTGAACTTCAATTTTTTATACCTGTTTTTATTCAAATAGTTTCTGTCCATGAAAATGATCTTGAGAATAGTAGAAAAGTATTCTCATATATTAATAACATTACTGTTGAACCACTGATGTCACATGGACTATTTAAAAAAAAAAAAAAAAAGTCTTTACTATCTTTCTGGGCTTTGAACGCAGCAGTTGCGCATTGCCGTCTATACAGGGTCAGAAAGTTGTCAGATTTCATTAAAAAAATCTTAATTTGTGTACCAAAGATAAAGCTCTTACTGGTTGGGAATGACATGAGGGTGAGTAATTAATGACATAATTTTCATTTTTGGGTGAACTAACCCTTTAACCATTTGTCTGCACTGCTCATTGGATGCCAAAAAGGAAAAGTTTTGAATGGGTGAAGTAAGCTACTGCATTTTAATGAGAGATTGTTCTTCTGTCCAAAAACATGCACTCATGAATTCCACACAGTAAAACCAGCATTTTGAAAGTACAGTTTACATGCACCTTGGATAATCTGCAACATGTTAATTAATTTGACCAAAATAAGAGGTATCATACGTTATTTCGGCTGTTTTTCAGAAAAATCCTTCAGGTCCCAAAAATTTGAACCCTGGAGAGCTAGGGTGTGAAAATTTTTAGAATATAAAGATCAGGGTAAATTTTACTTATTTTGTCTTCTGTGAAACATAAGCATCTTCTGTAGTTTCTGATGGGCAGTACTACATTTTAAAAAATATGATATTTAGGCAAAATAAGAAAAATCTTCATTCCATTCATTCACAAATTAAAAAAAAAAAAAATTCTGAGACCTGAAAGATTTTTCCAAAGAACAACAGGCAGTTTAACTAACCCAATTTGGACTTGATGTCAACTGAGAGCAAGCAAATGTCTCTATGAAGTCTCAGAGAGCGGTACAGAGAGTAAAGCAAACTCTCCGAGTATGTGATGATAGCACATCACATTACAACAGCTGACGGGAAATCCCCTCACACGCTGCCACACAAATACAGCGGACAGTTGCGCGATAAATTATGGGAGTAACAGATGATACTTCACTCACAAATTGGTAGTATTACAATAAAAGCATTCAAGAGGACATTCCCTGGTGAAAAAAAAAAACAGCTAAAACCAGTCTAGGCTGGTTGGCTGGTTTTAGCTGGTCAGCAGGCTGGTTTTAGAGGGGTTATGACCATTTTCCCAGACTGGACAGGCTGGGAAACCACCAGGTAAAACCAGGCTGGGAGACCAGCTAAAACCAGCTACTTCCAGCTTAAACCATCTACGACCAGCCAACCAGCCTAGGCCGGTTTTAGCTGTTTTTCCACCAGGGTTAACCACACACGAGCGTCTGCCAGATCTTGGGAAACTGCACTGTTTAGAGGTCTTGCTTCTTGCCGTCATGTTTATTGCATAATAACTTCCTGTGTGATTTGGATGGACTGACCTCTGCTCAGAGAACTGTAACAGATCCCTCCATATGGTTAGAGGCTAAGTGTCAGCTTAAGCATGACTCCCACTCATGCAGTTTATCACATTTTCACAACCTTGTGACAAATAAGCAATGTGTGATGTGGTTATTATGTAATTTGGTCAGTATTTTAGTTAAAGAAATGTTGAAACGCATACTTAGCATTTTTAATATAATAGGAAATGTGCCCTATTATTTTAGCTGTAAGTCGTTATTTTTGTTTTCTTTGTGGCATTCTCATAGTTTCATAACATTACGTGCACATGGACAATTTTACCAATGTCCTTACTACCTTTGTCTTACAGGTTTGGAACGATATGAGGGTGAGTTATTAATGACAGAATTTTCTTGAGAATTTTTAACAGGTTATCTATTAACTAACGACTTGCTTGCATCTCAATGCAGCTTTTTTGTTATGCTATACTCTAATTCGACTTCAACTAACAAGCAGTAGCTAAGTATCGATAAAGAAGCCTACAAAGTGCTCCATTAGAGCGTCTCTCAATTTCCATCCGCACACAGCATAGCTGCTGAAGAGACTCAATCTGGTCTTCTGCCAGCACTCCACAGCCTCATTATAAATTGAATGGCTCGCTAACCGGCTATCAATGACCCTGCTATGGATCAATATGGAAGACCTGAGATATATGAAGGATGAAGCAGACAAACACTCACCAGCCAAAGCAGAAGAGGGCCAAATAGAAGCCCAGCAGGGTGGCGACTACATGCCGGATGAAGGGACTTGTCTTGCTTGGGTGCAGGTAGAGTCTGAACCAGAAGGCTGTGACCAGGGCGAAGAGCTGGCATACCACAAAGTTCACCTAATGAAAGAGACAAGAGGTTAGTTTTACACTCATCAAGAGAAAAGAGAAAACTTATCAACCAAATAAATCAGAATGGTTCAAAATCAAAACTAATCTCCACGTAATCTTCAAATGTAAGTCTCTGGATTAAGGCTTTAACACTGAATGTAAACTGCTGATATTAACACAAAATAAATGCATTTGCGAAGAGGATGAAGTCAGAGGATGAGAAGAAAAAATTGACTGCCATTCAAAAGTTGCTGTGTATTTTGATTAAATAGAGTGTACATTTGTATACACAATATTACAGCACTTTTGCAATCCCTTGCATATTTTCCCTCATCCTTTGCAAGACACCGTTCTCATTGATATCAATGGTTTCAAAGAATTTTCTGATGCTACAGGAATTTGTATAGATTTGTGACCCTTAACCTCAAAACCAGTCATAAGTGTCAATTATTTGGTATTGAGCTTTATACAGCTAAAAGCTTTCCAATGATGTATGGTCTTTAGGATAGGACAATATTTGGCTGAGATTTGAAAATCTGGAATCTGAGGTCCAAATATTGAGAAAATCTCCTTTAAAGTTGTCCAAATGAAGTTCTTAGCAGTGCATTATACTAATCGAAAATTAAGTTTTGATATATTTACGGTAGGAAATTTACAAAATATCTTCATGGAACATCCTATGCTAATGATTTTTGGCATAAAAGAAAAATTTAAAGGTCACATTTGTATTTTATGACACGAAACTTAGGTAGGGCATCATAATGGATGACAAATACACACACACTAATCAAATTTTTAAACGCCCATCCGCCTTGCAAAACAAATTCGAAGTGATAAGAAGAAAAGCTTGCCCTCACAAACCCATGAAAAGTATTTTATTTTACTTGACATCGATGTTTACTTTTCAAAGTCACGTCTGGACCTGAACATTACAGTCTCCTGTGCTTTTTGAGGCTAATCTGATAAAGTATGCTACAGTAGGCTGTTGTGTTGAATCACAGTCTCTCTCAGCCTTCTTTTAATTTCCAGAACATTTTACTTATGTAAGATTTCACATGCCACTGTAAGAGCAAAATAACTGTTTTAAAGGGACAGGTCGCCTAAAAAAGAAAACCTTTATGGTTTTCTTTATTTTTTTCTGTATTTTGTCATCATTTACTTTTGTGCTCCACACAGGAAAGACAGTCAAACAGGTTTTGGAAAGACTTGAAAAGTGAGTAGGCTAATAGATGACAGTTAAATTATTAATTTTCATTAATAATAGTTACATTTATAAAAATGACCCCGTTCAAAAATCTTAATACTGTGTTGTTACCTGAATGATCCCCAGTTGTGTTTTTTGTTTAGTGACAGTTGTTCATGAGTCCCTTGTTTGTCTAGAACAGTTAAACTGCCCGCTGTTCTTTAGAAAAATCCTTCAGGTCCCAAAAATTATTTGATTTTCCAGCATTTTTGTGTCTTTGAACCCTTTCCAGTAATTACTGTATGATTTTGAGATGCATCTTTTCACACCGAGGACAACTGAGGGACTCAAATGCAACTATTACAGAAGGTTCAAACGCTCACTGATGCTCTAGAAGGAAAAAAAATGACACATTAAGAGTCAGGGGTGAAAACTTTTGAACAAAGTAAAGATATGTAGGCTACATTTTTCATATTTTGCCTAAATGCCATAATTCTTTTCATGTAGTACTGCCCTTCAGAAGTTACAGAAGATACTTACAAGTTTCCCAGAAGACAAAACAAGTTAAATTTACCCTGATCTTCAAATTTAAAAAGTTTTCACCCCCTGACTCTTAATGCATTGTATTTCCTTCTGGAGCATCAGTGAGTGTTTGAACTTTCTGTAATAGTTGCATATGAGTCCCTCAGTTGTCCTCCGTGTGAAAAGATGGATTTCTAAAATCATACAGTCATTGTTGGAAAGGGTTAAAATACACAAAAATGCTGAAAAACCAAATAATTTGTGGGACCTGAAGGATTTTTTTTTTTGTTCAGGACAAACAAGGGACTCATGAACTATCAGTAAACAAAAAAAAGGTTCAAACACATACGTAGACATATTTTATGTAAAACATTATATTCAGATCAGTACTAAATAAAAAAAAAATAACATGCATCTTCTATGATCCCTCTTATTTTGGTAAAAAAATTTTTGGAGATTATACAAGGTGTACATAAACTTTTGACCTCAACTGTATATATAAATATAAAAAAACACTGTCTCCTGTTTTAGTAAGGCCCATTTATTACGCTCGAAATGTAAGGTCAACTGAAGTGCACTGCATTGTGGGACACACTATTGTACATTTTCTGAATGTAGATGGTCAAACAGGTATTGCATGCACACAGAGATATCCACAGTGTGCAAAACTTACATACCATGAAAATAGCATGAGTATGGTATGCTATTTGCATTAACATCCTAAGATGGGGAGAAACACAGACACATTACATTTATCCCTGCTGCTCAGTGGCCTTCTGTCTGACTCTCTTGAGTGTGTGTGTGAGATAAAGCGAGAGTGAGGTCATCTTCATGTGCCTGCTGCCATGCAAATGAGGTTCAGCTCAACAAAGCAACAATCCGTCACCATCTTAAAATAACTCCGCCTTCACGACTCCGCGCTGCTTTATTTATCTCTCTCCCCATTCATTTTACTCTAGTTTAGTTCACTCATTAGATTTTACTTGACAGTGACAAAGCATGTCCATTACAATAAGTGTAGCCCATCTTGTCTCAACTCTACTTGAAATAAGGATGGACCTGAGCCCTCAAGTCCTTTGAAAACAGCATGACTTTTATATTTTATATATGTGACCCTGGACCACAAAACCAGTCATAAGGTTAAATTTTACAAAACTGATATGTATACATCATATGAAAGCTCAATAAATAAGCTTTCTATTCATATATGGTTTGTTAGGATAGGACATTATTTGTTCGAGATACATCTATTTGAAAATCTGGAATCTGATGAGGCAAAAAAATCTAAATACAGAGAAAATCACCTTTAAAGTTGTCCAAATTAAGTTCTTAACGATGCACATTGCTAATCAAAAATTACATTTTGATATATTTATAGTAAGAATTTTACAAAAAAATCTTCATTGAAAATGATCTTTACTTAATTTCCTAATGATTTTTGGCATAAAAGAAAAATCTAAAATTTTGACCCATACCATGTATTTTTGGCTATTGCTACAAATATACCCCAGCGACTTAAGACTGGTTTTGTGGTCCAAGGTCACATATTGATTTATTTTTTACTACATTTTTACACTGGTAATTGAATATGCTGCTTGTTTTGTTGCCAGTACCTTGCAGTAAGATTCACCCGAAGAAGTCTACAATTGCTGGAGAAAGCTATACAGTACATTAGCATTTATCTTATTATACGCAAAATTTTGCTTTTTTTAAAAGACACCACAGATAGTGTTTATAGAGTATTTTACAATGGCTTTGGACGTAGCTTAGCCAATTACAATCAAGGACCGGAATGATCGATTTCATAATACATTTAACATTATATGTGACTCGGGACCAAAAAACCAATCTTAGGTAGCATGGATATATTTGTAGAAATAGCCAAAAATTGTTTTTATGCCAAAAATCATTTGGATATTAAGTAAAGATCACGTTCCATGAAGACATTTTGTAAATTTCTGACCGTAAACATATCAAAACTTAATTTTTTATTAGTAATATGCATTGCTAAGAACTTCATTTGGACAACTTTAAATGGCGATTTTCTCAATATTTAGATTTGTTTGCACCCTTAAATTGCAGATTTTCAAATAGTTGTATCTCAGCCAAATAGTGTCCTATCCTAACTAACCACACATCAATGGAAAGCTTATTTACTCGGATTCAGATGATAAAGCTATTTCTTTTTTAAATTGACCTTTATGACTGGTTTTGTGGTCCAAGGTAACATATCACTAAAGCTAAAAATGGTCAAATTAAAGCTTTCCCTTATGCTTTTACAATTAGCAACAGGTAAAACCAGCCTAAGCTGCTTTTAGAGGGGTTTTGGCCACTTCTTTAACTGGTCAGTCTGGTTTTAGCTGGCCAACCAGGCCAGCTAAAACCAGTTGCTGGTTATTGACTGCAATATATTGCCAAAGCTAAAAAAAAAAAAAGGCAAATGAAATATTTAATTCCTTTTGTATGCATGCGTTTTGATGTAGCCTCCATTTAGCAGGCTAACAGCTTAGTCTTTTAAATTGCAAATTACATCACTGAAGCTAAAAATAAATTGTCCAATTATACATTTAATTCCCTTTTTGTGTATTCAGTTAGCCTTTTGTTAGTAAGTACACAGTTTAATCTTTTAAATTACATATTTTTATATACTACCTAGACCAAAAAGATGATCTATATTTTGTGTTTTCAGTGAGCCTTCAGTAAGCTTCATCATCATTGTATCACTGAAGCTAAAAATGGCTAAAATAAATATTACTATTTTTTTGCATTATCAGATAAATAGCTGAAACTTAGTCTACTAGATAGGCACAGTGGTTAAGAAAAGCTCTTTTGATTAGCTAGTCAAGACATGACAATAAAACAACACATTAGGGGATAGAAATCATGGACATCAACTGAAGTCAGAAAAAGTGACTAAAATGCCCATCACTATTCTAAAATGTCGGTAAATGTGCTGGAAAGATGACAATAGCTTTCTGTTTAGCATAAAACCTTGGGGAATGTTATTGAAACTTCAATCAGAAGGCTTTTGGTTTGTTTTCGCTGGTCTATTTCTGTCATTCCCTGGAGACACGTCTCATCTCCTCTGTCCCCTTCAGGTGCTTGTCACATTCATTTTGGATCTCCCCGGACTGAGACGTATCGACTGCTGAAAACGTGTCCTGCCTCAACAAGAAACCTCACGCATCTCCTTAACGTTACTGTACAGAGGCAGCCATTGTTTCCCGTTCTGCATAAACGGGTCGACAGTGGGCCATAAACAATAGCTCATTGGCTGCTTCTTTGTATCCCCCACGCTTTCTGCATCACAGGAAGCATTGTTATTGGCAGGATAAATCTGTCGCACACACACGCACAACTGTAAGTAATTGCGGTCAGCCAGATTTATGGAGATGATTTGCCTGTGCCGTTTCTCTATTGTCTATATCTCTAAGAGCTCTTTCACGAGTGACCTGACATTGGCCGCCATCTGTGGTCGCTTTAGAGCCATTAAAAAGAACCACAGAATTACACTCAATTAATCTGGGACATTAAACCCTTATTAAACATAACCTATGCTCTAAAATTGTAATGGTTTAAAAACATAGCAGCGCTTGGAGGACAATGTCTCTCAAGTCTGACCAACCAGGCAATGGAAACATACACAAGTCAGTGCTTAGTTATAGCATTCGATTATGTGATACAAACATGGACAGTCTTTCCTGAACTACGCAAATTACCAGCATTTTTGCTGTCAGTCATTTTTGCTAACTGACGAGTTTGATAAAGAAATAAAACAGTACCTTTCAAAAATATAATTAAAATAATGTACATTTACATGAGGTGACATCTTAAATACACAGACTTGTAGAAAAATCTATATATTGACATCAAATGACCGCTAATTAGAGGCCAACTGGTATTTTTTTCAGGGTCAAAGTAATACAGATTATTACAGATCGAGTAGACCGATAACCAATACACAGTTGAAGTCAAAAGTTTACATGCACCTTGCAGAATCTACATAATGGTAATTATTTTACCAAAATAAGTGGGATCATGCAAAATGCATGTTATTGTTACTATTTATTTAGTACTGACCTGAATAAGATATTTTACATAAAATGTGTTGACATACAGTCCACAAGAGAAAATAATAGCTGAATTTATAAAAATGACCCTGTTCAAAAGTTTTCATACACTTGATTCTTAATACTGTGTTGTTACCTGAATGATCCCCTGCTGGGTTTTTTTAGTGATAGTTGTTCATGAGTCCCTTGTTTGTCCTATACAGTTCTGCTGCCTGCTGTTCTTTAGAAAAATCTTTTAGGTCCCACAAATTCTTTGGTTTCCCCGCATTTTTGTGTATTTGAACCCTTTCTAACAATGACTGTATGATTTTGAGATCCATCTTTTCACACGGAGGACAACTGAGAGACTCTTATGCAACTATTACAGAAAGTCCAAACACTCACTGATGCTTCAAAAGGAAACAAGATGCATTAAGAGCCATGGGGTGTAAACTTTAAAGAGAATGAAGATGTGTACATTTTTCTTTTTTGCCATAACATGATATTTTTTTCCATTTAGTACTGCCCATCAGAAGCTATGGACGATACATGTTTCCCAGAAGACAAAATAAGTAAAATTTACCCTGATCTTCAAATTAAAAAAGTTTTCACCCCCGGCTCTTAATGCAACCTCACTGTAAAAAGATGGATCTCAAAATCATACAGTCATTGTTGGAAAGGGTTCAAATGCACAAAGATGCTGAAAAAACAATTTGTGAGACCTGGAGGATTTTTCTGAAGAACAGTGGGCAGTTTAACTGTTCAGGACAAACAAGGGACTCATAAACAACTATCACTAAACAAAAAAACAAAACAAAAAAAACAGCCGTGGATCATTCAGGTAACAATAGTATTAAGAATCAAGTGCATCTAAACTTTTGAACAGGGTCATTTTTATAAATTCAACTTTTATTTTCTCTTGTGAACTATATGTAAACGTCTTTTATATTAAATATCTTACTCAGGTCAGTACTAAATAAAAAAATAACATGCATTTTGTATGATCCCTGTTATTGGGGTAAAAATAATTACCATTTTACACACTTTTGATTCAACTGTATGTGTCTGGTGTAAAAATGAAAATAAGTGTGAAAAGAAAGAATAACAAGGACTCTGACAAAAACCTTAAATGCTTTTAAATTATTTTATCAGCAGGTCAGTTTTGAGAATGATTGATACTGTTTAACTAAGGGAAAAAAACACTAAATCAAAAATATGCCTCGTTTTTCCACAGAAGAAAAATGAGTCAGGTTTGAAATGACAATAGCATGAGTAAACGACAGAATTTTAATTTTTTTAACTACCCCATTATCACTCTTCCTCATTACAAATTTTCAACACGAATAGTTCAATCAACAATCTTTTGCATGCTTTGTTTGAGCTGCCAGATCTATGAAATTATTGTTTTTTCACAACAAACATCTCGAAAAACCCTTGTTTTGAGAGCACTTCTGATTACCAGTCTGAATAGCAGTATGATTCTCAGCAGTAAGGACAGAGACAGCGATGACAGATTTTGTCCCCCTGTGGCTCTAAACCATCTCTCTTTGCAGCCAGCCATCTGGCTTAGTTTCCACAGACACCTCCAGCCATTCAGCTGAGAGAGAAATATATGAGGAAAGGGACATTTGGGAAGAAAGAGAAACAGGGAATGATTAAGGGTCAATATTACAGAGCCTGGCCACTGTGTAAACATCTCAGTAAAATGTAAAGCAGCCTTTATATTTGAGGAGAAGTGTGGACTAACATGAAGGACAAGTACTAAGATCACATTTAGCTAAAGTTCAAACATGGGTTTCTAAAAGTGACACCATTAGGAGTCGGGTACTTAAGGAAATGTCTTCAAACATGCAAAATATAGGTACAGGAAATGTATACAAAAACACACATGAGGGTTTAAACTGGTCCACAACTCAAAAACCAGTGACAATAAGCCTTCATGTTGATGTAAAATCCCACATCAGTGCCAATTTCCAAAATCAAAGATCAGTGCTTGACAGCCAAATGGGGGCGTATTATGATAAAAACACTATTTTTGAGTTTATTTATGTACATATCATATCTGCTTAGATATTGTCTTGGAAAAAGAAAGCACTGAAGTGAAAAAGGTTGATAACTTGTTTAGATGGTTGGGAAGATACCAGTTGGTAGGATCCTGGCTAGGCTTGAAGACCATCTTGGGCCTGAAACAAGCCTACAAACACGGTTGGTTAGCCATTTACATGGTTAATTACAGTTGTATAACAAAATAGGGAAACTATAACTGCATAATAGTACAAATAAGGTCTAAAATCTACATGAATCTTCAATATTTCTGTCAAAATACCACAGACCACATGCTAACGTCATGTTAAATGTTTATATTAGAAATTAAGGTTTTTGATGAAGGGGGTCCAGTTTCAATGAAGCTTCAAAAGACTCCACACAATCCCAGACGAGCATTTGTGTTTAAAAAGTATATAAATTTGTATTTTGTTTAGAAAATGGTTGATCGTTTCACTAGTTAAGACTCTTATTCCTCGGCTTGGATCGTGTAGAGCCCTTTGATGCTGCTTTGAAACTGCAATTTGGACCTTCAACCCTTTGATACCCATTGAAGTCCACTATATAGAGAAAAATCCTGGAATGTTTTCCTCAAAACCAAATTTTCTTTTCGATTAAAGAAAGACATGAACATCTTGGATGACATAAGGGTGAGTAATTTTTTTTATTCTGCATCTGCATCTTTAATAAGCTTATCTATACTCCTAGAAATATGGACAGTATTTATACAGTGTACTGTAAACCTCCCAGTAACCTTGTAGCTAACACCAACAATCATTTACAAAACAGAAGGATGACAAACAGAGTGATGAGGAGACGTGACAGGAGTAGTGTTTTTATAAACAGTCTCTAGTCAGTAAAATGGAAAATTGACCAGCAAGTCTTGTTTACAGTCAGTATCCTTGACTAGTCATGAATAATCACGAAGTATAGACTCTGAGGCTAAAAATAGCATCAGGTGCATGTAGGTCCTGTGGTAGAAAAGAGGAAAGAAAAAACCTTAAAAGGAAACAATCCATTAAATTCAGTGGGGAAAAAGTCATGCCAGTTTCGAGTGGTCGAGCTAGTCAACTAGGTCAAAATATGGCTTTGAACTTGGTTAACCTGTTTAACCAGTTCCCTGTTCTACCAGCTCTAACCACACACCACCAAAATGGTCCCAATAATTGATTAACCACTTTAAACCAGCTTGAACCAGCAGAAGCTGGTTAAAGTTGGATTTTTCAGGTATTGTTTTCATTCTGACAAATCTAAAACCAGCTACTGTTTCAAGAGAAGACGTAAAGCTATGACACTTTTGAATGGTGTTCAATTCAGTTAGCCTATAACATTTAGCTAAACAAGCTTGACAACCTTTTATAGATTTCAACGGATAACATTTAATGGCTGTTGCATTATCCTGTCAAACCTAGTTCAGACTTAATACAACAGCCCCATTTTGGTTTGTGAGTCATTAAATAAGCCATAGACTGACTAAAGTCTACTCACGATTAATGTGATTGCCCTAAAACTAAAATGGTAGGCTCAAAATAGCTAATTCCAATGGGTGAAACAGAGCCATTCCTACAAATGGCCTTCCAGTTCCCTCAAGGCCTCAAATGTGAGCACATTTTTGGCTCACTAGAGACATACGTCCAAGTTTAATCATACGCCATTTCACATAGCAGTTAGTTAACAAGCCATATTGGTATTAAAACAAGTAAACCTAAAATATACCAGGAATGTGTGTAAAAAATCTGTAGAAGTGAGTTTGTATCAGATTTGATTAGTCAAAGTCAAGCTTTGAGTCCTCAAAGTGGATGAAAAATGCAAAAAGAGGTTCACTTCTATAATTCACGGGAATGTAATATATTACTGATAGTATAAAAAAAGAAAGGTTAGGCGCTCATTTGAGCTCTTCAGTTAAAAAAGAAGACATGCACAATCACTTCAAAGCACTCAAATGGTAATCAATATCATTGAAATAAGCCATACTAAACCTAGAGCAATTAAGCTATCTGTGGCACTGCCAGTCAGTTTTAACGGTGACAAAGAGCCTTGGCAGAGATTCCTGGCAGAGACGAAAGAAAAGCAAGACACTGACTCCTCCTCTGTTTTTACTAGAGCTCTGAACTTCAAACAAAACACTGCTCAGGATTACAGTAAAATGCATAGAAAAAGAACACCGCACTATTCAGATGACGGAAAAGGTAAACACGAGTAGAACCTTTTACATTGGATATAAGAAACTATATTATTGTTTTATCTGAAATTGGTGCATCAGGGTTGCCAGGTTTTCACAACAAAACCCACCTAATTGCTACTCAAAATTAGCCCAATTGCGTTTTGAAGGGGTGCCCCATTAAAAACTCATTGTTCAAGCTTTTGTTCTGCCCAAGCTAGACTATTGCAATGCTCTTTTAGCAGGTCTTCCAGAGAGTTCTATCAAGCATTCACAATTAATCCAGAATGCAGCTACGAGATCATTTTTTAATGAGCCGAAAAGAACGCACATCACACCTCTGTTCATCAATTTGCATCCCTTTACCTACATTTATTACTTCAGACTTATGTGCCCTCTAGAAGCTTGAGTTCTGCAAGTGAACGGCGCATTATTGTGCCATCCCAAAGAGGAATCATTTCATGGACTTTCATATTAAATGTACCCTCCTGGTGGAATGACCTGCCCAACTCAATCCAAACAGCTGTGTCCTTAGCCATTTTCAACAGTTGGCTAAAAACACATCTCTTCCATCTTTATTTGACCTTCTTACTCTATAGCCCCCTCTATTCTAATTCTGTTCTTAAAAAAAAAAAAACTAAAAAAACTAACACCAGCATCTCTGTTCTTGTTGTATTCTATCTGTCTATCTATTTTTAGGCCTCTAACACTAGCTTGCTTTTTCTTTTTTTATTCTACACTGTAAAAAGTTTTCACCAGATTCAACTTAAAAACCTAAGTTCAGCAGCTGCCTTAAAATTTTAAGTTAAATCAGCTTAAAACTACAAGTCATTTTAACTTATTACAATAAAAATGAGTTGACTTAACTTGAACTGACTTGAGTTGATTTGACTTAAGTTGGTTAAACTTAAAATTTTAAGGCAGCCACTAAACTTAAGTTAAGTTGAAAGTGTGTCTATTTTCTTTTTATTTATTATATAAATTAAAAACCCCTTGCTACGTGTACTGTGTTAGGCTAAATGAGACTTGTTTTATCTTTTGTTGATTTTGATTGCTTCTATTGTCCTCTTTTGTAAGTCGCTTTAGATAAAAGTGTCTGCTAAACGTCTAAATGTAAATGCAAGTGCTCCTCTCTGTGCCAATCGCAACAGGCTTGGCCAGCTGACCAATCAGAGCAGAGTAGGCTTTTGGTTGGGAGGGGTTTACAAACATTACTCTGAAAGCAGTTCAAACTGTTTCGAAATCATTGACAAATGATTCTAAATGTATATTCTTTGAATGTTTTCTGACCTTAAATCCTCTTGTAGGGGACTTCTACACAATATTAGGAAACTTAAAAAAAAAAACCTGCTCTTTAAAGGATAACTATTGACAAAATGCAACCTGGGCTGTTTTTTTACTGTAAACGAGACAAACTTATATCTAAAAGCATAATTACGACAAACGAGCCGTTTTTGAGATTGACCGTGATTTCGTTTTGTTGTCAGTGGCCGGTGAATGGGAGTACTAAGGACATAACTTTGAGCGCATCAAAATCAATATTTTTACAACACTAAGAAGGCTCGACACACCATGACACTTTGCTCGAAGTATCGCCTGGGGCTCTACACATGAACTCGAGCATTGAGAACATTGTTTGTGTACACAGAGTTTACTAAAAAGAAAATTTTTGAACAACTCACTTACACTGTTTGAGTTTCCGCTCGCAGCCGTCTTGCCAGTCAAGAGTGTCGATCTCCGAATGCGAATGAATGTACTCCATAAGATGAAATATTAGGCTTATATGAGGCTCTTTTTACAACTAGAAGGTTAATATTGTTTTTCACTTGCGACAAAACAACGAATTAGCCGTGCATTTATATGGAAATATGCTTTAGGAGCTATCCATCCTCGCATTCGGAGATCGACACCTCTTGACTGGCAAGACGGCTGCGAGCAGAAACTCAAACAGTGAAAGTGAGTTGTTCAAAAACTTTCTTTTTAGTAAACTCTGTGTACACAAACAATGTTCTCAATGCTCGAGTTCATGTGTAGAGACCCAGGCGATACTTCGAGCAAAGTTTCATGGTGTGTCGAGCCTTCTTGGTGTTGTAAAAATATCGATTTTGATGCGCTCAAAGTTATGCCCTTAGTACTCCCATTCACCGGCCATTGACAACAAAACGAAATCACGGTCAATCTCAAAAACGGCTTGTTTGTCGTAATTATGCTTTTAGATATAAGTTTGTCTTGTTTACAGTAAAAAAAAACAGCCCAGGTTGCATTTTGGCAATAGTTATCCTTTAACGCTGTTAAACTGAATAAAAAGAAATTGGCCTGCATTAATGTGCTAATTTTTGCTAATACACACACGCACACATACACATGCACATTATGAGGAAATTATCATGAAATTACCATAGTATGTACTGGTCCTTCTCAAAAAATTTGCATATTGTGATAAAGTTCATTATTTTCTGTAATGTACTGATAAACATTAGACTTTCATATATTTTAGATTCATTACAACACAACTGAAGTAGTTCAAGCCTTTTATTGTTTTAATATTGATGATTTTGGCATACAGTTCATGAAAACCCAAAATTCCTATTTCAAAAAATTAGCATATCATGAAAAGGTTCTCTAAACGAGCTATTAACCTAATCATCTGAATCAACTAATTAACTCTAAACACCTGCAAAAGATTCCTGAGGCTTTTAAAAACTCCCAGCCTGGTTCATTACTCAAAACCGCAATCATTGGTAAGACTGCCGACCTGACTGCTGTCCAGAAGGCCATCATTGACACCCTCAAGCAAGAGGGTAAGACACAGAAAAAAATTTCTGAACGAATAGGCTGTTCCCAGAGTGCTGTATCAAGGCACCTCAGTGGGAAGTCTGTGGGAAGGAAAAAGTGTGGCAGAAAACGCTGCACAACGAGAAGAGGTGACCGGACCCTGAGGAAGATTGTGGAGAAGGACCGATTCCAGACCTTGGGGGACCTGCGGAAGCAGTGGACTGAGTCTGGAGTAGAAACATCCCCAGGTCAAGCCACTTTTGAACCAGAAACAGCGGCAGAAGCGCCTGACCTGGGCTACAGAGAAGGAGCATTGGACTGTTGCTCAGTGGTCCAAAGTACTTTTTTCGGATGAAAGCAAATTTTGCATGTCATTCGGAAATCAAGGTGCCAGAGTCTGGAGGAAGACTGGGGAGAGGGAAATGCCAAAATGCCTGAAGTCCAATGTCAAGTACCCACAGTCAGTGATGGTCTGGGGTGCCATGTCAGCTGCTGGTGTTGGTCCACTGTGTTTTATCAAGGGCAGGGTCAATGCAGCTAGCTATCAGGAGATTTTGGAGCACTTCATGCTTCCATCTGCTGAAAAGCTTTATGGAGATGAAGATTTCATTTCTCAGCACGACCTGGCACCTGCTCACAGTGCCAAAACCACTGGTAAATGATTTACTGACCATGGTATTACTGTGCTCAATTGGCCTGCCAACTCTCCTGACCTGAACCCCATAGAGAATCTGTGGGATATTGTGAAGAGAAAGTTGAGAGACGCAAGACCCAACACTCTGGATGAGCTTAAGGCCGCTATCGAAGCATCCTGGGCCTCCATAACACCTCAGCAGTGCCACAGGCTGATTGCCTCCATGCCACGCCGCATTGAAGCAGTCATTTCTGCAAAAGGATTCCCGACCAAGTATTGAGTGCATAACTGAACATAATTATTTGAAGGTTGACTTTTTTTGTATTAAAAACACTTTTCTTTTATTGGTCGGATGAAATATGCTAATTTTTTGAGATAGGAATTTTGGGTTTTCATGAGCTGTATGCCAAAATCATCAATATTAAAACAATAAAAGGCTTGAACTATTTCAGCTGTGTTGTAATGAATCTAAAATATATGAAAGTCTAATGTTTATCAGTACATTACAGAAAATAATGAACTTTATCACAATATGCTAATTTTTTGAGAAGGACCAGTATATTCAAAAAACACTGTAATGCTATGGTACTTTTTGGTAACTTTATGAAACTAACTAATAGCTGCTTGTAAACAGAATTAAACACAACCTGCAGAGAGAGAAAAAAAACATAATTCAAAAATGCAAAATGGCCAAACAAATTCAATTAGTCTTGGTCTTTTTGATTCCTTTCACAAGATTAATCACAAAAATAGCAAGGAACTCCCCAGGACATGAAGCCCAGCATGTCCACACTTTAAAACAAATGTCTTTTATTTGCTGAGCTACACTTTTTAACTGATTAAATGCTACACCCTACAGCAAAACTGTCTGAAATGTAATGTTTTATGATACAGCAGCTGCTCCATTAACAAAGCAGGGGGTAAACAAGACTTGTTCCATTCAACTATATGTCACAGCTCCGCTTGGGCCTCACATTTTGGTATCCAAGCAACCAACTGCTCAATGAAGCGCAACTTCGCCAAAGGGAGGTAGATCGGCTTTTGAGGAGGGACATTAAACTCCTCTGACAGCTCCTGTAGCAGTGTGTGGAATGCTCTTCTTTTGAGACTGCCAGTAACGGGTCTGACACAGATTTCTACACGGGATGATTTTACACAGTTCTCAATCTCCCATCATCCTCATAGGATTTTCAGGGACTAGTTATGGAGCAAGTAACAAGTTCTAGAGGTTTGAGTTTATAAAGTTTTCAATATGGATGTTTTTCTTACTCATATGCATTGCTTTGCTTTTCACTTTATGATGGATTTATGCACTTTATTGGGCTTCAAGATCTCAACATCCATTCACTGCCATTATAAAACTTGGAAGAGCCATGCCATTTTTAATATAAATCCAATTGTATTCATCTGAAAGAAGCAAGTCGTATACACCTAGGATGGTTTGAGGCTGAGTAAATCATGGGGTGATTTTCATTTTTGGGTGAAATATCTCTTTAACATAATGAGCTTCTGGATCCCCAAACCTATAATGATGCCTGCTAGAATATAAGCACTTTATCACTTTCTTACAGAGACTTTGAGAGCAGCTCCAGCACAGTTGCGTCATTTTTTAGTAGGCATCATAAATAGAAAAATAGGTAATGAGCAAACTGTTCCAGACAGGCCTTAGGTCAAAGTTTATCCACAGTGCATCAATGATAATCTGCATCAACAAACACAGACATTAAGTAAATCAAAGCCATCCATAATTACAAGATAAAAGACATGAATGCATCAAAATAGAACTTGTGATAACAGATTACTTAACAGCTTATTATCATCAATACCAATAAGCCTTTTTGCATTTGTAATCATGTCAATAAAGCAGTTATCTAATTAGATAATTAATTGATAAATAAAACAACTCGCAATAATAAATTTGACTAGACAGATTTTCAATCTAAAATTTATGACGCATATATGCAAGAACTTGAAGGATTACTTCCAGAAAAATCCTGATAATTTACTCACCCACTTTTTATTCAAGATGTTCATGTCTTTCTTCAAAAAAGAAAATAATGTCTTAAGAAAAAAAGGATTTTTCTCCATATAGTGGACTTCAATGGGGATTGAAGCAGGTTAAAGGTCCACATTGCAGTTTTAATGCAGCTTTAAAAGG
Organism: Garra rufa; assembly: GCF_049309525.1. Classification (NCBI taxonomy): domain Eukaryota; kingdom Metazoa; phylum Chordata; class Actinopteri; order Cypriniformes; family Cyprinidae; genus Garra; species Garra rufa. Next base: position 35,012,125 of record NC_133381.1, on the reverse strand, counting down.
CTCGATACGATCCCAGACGTTGAGTAAGGGTCTAATCTTGTGAAATGGACTATCATTTTCTAAAAAGAAAAATAACAATTGATATACCTTTAACCACAAAATTAACCACTAGGTTGACTTGATGCTTTACATAGTCACATTGGAAAAGTCATGTGTGATTACAAAGCAAACTTGAAAAGAAAGTCAAATGCCCTTTACAAAAAAAAGATAAAATAGCAAATGTCAGAAGTTGGAGACAACGACAAGATTTACTTTTTTGAACTGACTGGAATCATGTATAGTCCTTTGAAGCTGTATTGAAACTGCTATTTGTACCTTCAAAACGTTGATCCCCATTGAAGTCCACTATATGGAGAAAAATCCTAGAATGCTTTCCTCAAACACCTGAATTTCTTTTCGAATGAAGAAAAAAAAAGACATGAACATCTTGGACGACATTGGGGTGATGACATCTGGACCACAAAACCAGTCATAAGGGTCAATTTGTTTAGTTAGGATATGACAATATT